>NW_016157603.1:40857-44019 GCF_001687245.7 Rhagoletis zephyria | reverse complement strand
TTCATCTTCATCTTCATCTTCATCTTCATCTTCATCTTCATCTTCATCTTCATCTTCATCTTCATCTTCATCTTCATCTTCATCTTCATCTTCATTTTCATCTTCATCTTCATCTTCATCTTCATCTTCATCTTCATCTTCATCTTCATCTTTATTCAAAACCATTTCTTTTGATACCCATATTGGGATACTTTATTCATTTTAATAAATAATTTGAAATTTATTTTCGTATATACCCTTTAAAAAACTAAAATCATATTGCATATCTACATGTCAAGCTCTTTCATTTGACTCCTCATCTTTTAAAGTCGAACGAACGATGCAGATTTTATGACACGGGGTTAAATATTTAACGCAAACATCTGCGGCAGAGAAATTTTGAATTCGATTTTCTAACAAATATGAGGTATTGTGAAACTGGCCAGGAACCGAGCGGCAGCATTGGCTACTCGAGCTATAAGATCCACGTAGTGTCACATGGCAATCAATATGTTAATACTATTCAGCGATTTAGTAGGGGAAAGCTAATATGTATGTAAACTCGATGAATTACATATAAAATGAAAATTTACCTTAAATGGATTGCATCGCAATATAAAATACAGTCATTTAAATATTTGCATTGAGTAGAATGCACCCTCATTGATTCATACTAAATGCATATGCGCATACATATGTATGTATGTACATATTTACATCTACATATCCACATATATTTATACGGTACTGTTTAGATAAAAGTTACCACTGCATGCATATTTCAAACTATAAATAGGGAAAGAAGGGCATGCTTTTTTCCCGAAAGAAATTTCTGTTAACGATTAAAGTATAATTTATTATAAAAATATGGTTTTCTTATTTAAAAAATTTGGATATGCAATTGAAATTTTCGATAAAAAAAAAATACCCCGAATATTTTATAAAAAAAACACATTTAGGGCCGATTTCATAATAAGATTAAAGAATACTTTAAAATTTAAATGATGCTTTATTTGACTCATCGATTTCCCTTTAAAGTTATAGGTGCCCATAAAGGCTCTTTAGTTAAATACCCAAAATGGAAATTTAAATGACATAAAGGTCCCCTTTTGTAAGAAAAAAAAGTATGTCATTTTCGTAGCATAATTTCATATTTATGACAATCAGCTAATGCAATTTTGCCGAGATCAGCGTTGCCAACTTTGTTATTTTAATTTAAATGAACCTTTTGTTATTATTCAATTGCCATTGTATTATGAAAACAATTCTTGTTTAAAGTACATTTAAATTACACTTTAACTAAAAGAAAACTTTTGTAAAAGGAGCTTTAAGTGCTTTATTATGAAATTGGCCCTTATTCTATTGAACTTTTGATTCAAAATGTTGTTATCCATTTCAAAAATAGTTCCACATTCTGCAATACTAAGAGTTATGGAATTTACTACCTTTTGGCATTATTTCCTCGTCACTATCATTTTGAACTGTATTTTATGTAATTATTTTCTTTACAATCAAATGCTTCTTAATTTTTTCGTAAATTTGCACTAATTAGTCTTTATATCTTAGCCTTAATTTGGGTTTACCAAAGGTAAATACTTTGAGAGAAAGGCGAAAGGGGCAGGTAAGTCTTCGGCGGTTAGTTTATTCTATATTTTCTTTAACCATATGCTAATTTCCTCCATTTTGAGTTCTTTCGACTCCACCTTTTGTCGAAAATAAGGCCTCAAACTCAAAACTGGAATAGAATCGGAACTGGTGACTATTCATTCGGCCAACCCTATACAGTTTTTTTTTGGTCTTTTTATACAAAGTCTAAGAAAAACTACATCTGGAAAAGACTTGCGTTCCCCATGTACTTATCCTCCAAAGTTTACACTGCCGGCATATGCAAATAGGGAGTAAAATTTTAATACTTATTAATAAAATTAAAGTAAATTATGTGCAAAATTAACAATAAAATAGTTTCTTCACAAAATCTATAAGGACCGATCTCTTTTCAAAAAAGACTGTGTAACAGTTATTCGTCGGCACGCTGAATACAAGGGCTCATTAGTAAAAAATTGGTATTTCATAAAATTTTATGAAAATGAGCGTGGCGCCGCCCACTTATATCATATATCTATATCCCAAAAACTATTTCACCCGTCTCGATCAAATTTAGTATACATATTGCGCTTAGACCCTTAATTACACTCCTGAAAATTTTTCCTCACTCTGAAAACCTATTTTCTTGTTGTACTCGACCCTACTTTCAACCTACACTAAGTATTGTAAGTTAAGGTTTACTACCTTTCCGTGCAAATAGTCATTAATTATTAAAGTACTGGGCTTGGAGGCTTTTCGAAATACTGTAATATCTTTAACTGTTCTTCAAACAATACGAAGGTTCTTGGAATTTTATGATTTTCTTTACAGAAAAAATATGAAATGAATATTTTGAAAGGGCAGAATAAAATTTAAAACGATCGAGGCAAGATCACTATAAAATTGTTTAATTTTTTTAAAATTTTATAAATGTGTGATTTTTTGTAGCACCGTGTTGTTATTATTATGTGTATCAGAGTAGCCAACTCATTTTTGAGAAATTTCGTAAAATTCCCCACCCACAGATATCTCCTTACTTACAAAAAAAAAATATAAATAAAAAATTACGTATTTTTATATATTACTGGTCCTTCTTTTTTATTTTCAGACGTAATTAATCTATGTACTGATAAACCAAACCAAACTTTTATAAAGGTAGTTAACAAATAAAGAATAAACAAGTAAGAAAGTCTAAGTTCGGGCGGAGCCGAACATTAAATACCCGGCGCAAGTATTAAATATATGTTTTTTCACCCTTCCGAAACCTTCCGCTAGTTGGTAAGCCGAGGTGTATCAATTTTGGGTAAATTAGCGTCCTTCAATTTCGAAATACTGAAGTTTCAAGCATTTCTTAAATTTACCGTTATATGAGAATCGGCCATTATTTTAGTCCGATTTCAATAATTTTCAACGTTTTGCTTACACGTGGCAAGTACAATAACGATAACGAGTTTGGTACAAATTGGTAGAACGGTTACTGATATACTTATATGTGATCATAAGTGGGCGGTGCCACGCCCATTTTCCAAAATTTTACCATAAACGTATTTCTTGGTAAAGAATTGTTGCAAGCATCAATTTTGAATAAATTAGCTTCAA
>NW_016157603.1:23800-40154 GCF_001687245.7 Rhagoletis zephyria | reverse complement strand
ACAATTTTTTTAGAGTGTATTTAAAGTCTTTTCAGTAAAATTCATAAAAGTCTCCTTAAATAAATCAAATTTAGTTTTTTTAACTGCATTGAAATCTTCTTTCTTTTTAAATTAACAAATGAAAATATGTGATATGAAAGAGATTACTACAGAAAGAGTATACTTTACTTTATATATATCGCCGTTTAAAGTACAAAACCGCGTATCGTCATTCTGCAAAACGTAACTGACATTTGCTGCCAAAATATGGATTTGCTCACACAAGCTCTCGGCTCAATCCTTATCCATTCGTCCTGAAATATACTATCCCGAAATACGATTGCTTTATAAAAAAGAGAATCATTTTGAAATATGAGTGTTTTTACTCTCTAGAAAATAATTTATGCAACCTCACATACGCGGTTTTGCATTATCTTGTTACGCGGTTTTACATTTTGTTGCTACGCGGTTTTGTACTTTAAACGACGATATGTATATAAGTCCAAAAAACAAGGAAAACAAATTTTTATTATTTTTTTATGTTTCGATAGCATTTTGCCAAGTGTGGCTGACTTCCAAAACGTCAATTGCTTTGCATACGTACAAGTATAACGTTCAATAACGCCGAACTAAAAAATGTTGACGATGTATACTTTTCCAAAACGCATCCGAAAATTTATCGAAACGCATCGCTAGCGCATCAGAAACAAAGTTGATGCTTCGTTTTTTATTGGTTACCATTGGTGTTTTAAAAATGGAAAATTCATAAAAATTGTTCATTGGTATATTGAGTATTTAAAATATGCAATGTATATGGTTACAATGTGTCGCAACTTTGCATATACAAACAGTTTGAATACCGCAGTATAACAGTTTCCAAACATTGTATTGATACGTTTTGGAAGCCAGCCTATATCTTTATATTATGTTAGCAACAAACATGAGGTCGCGAACGTACGAATAATAATGGAAGTCGCCTTTGGCTGCAAATTGAAAGATGCAAGAAACTGCGAAATGGAACGAGTATTCTAAAGCGATTAATTTTATATTAAAGTAGAATAAAGGTACTTCCTCCTAACTAATTGCGCGTTATAATATCTCTATTAGTTTTTTATTTATAAGTACCGGTGGCGAACGTACTGAACATGAAATGGTGTTATAAATTTGGTCCATGTTTGTAAGTACCAGAAGAACAAGATATAGGCCCACATAAATGTTTGGCAAAATCAGGGATGGTATCGCCAATGAAAATTCGGTATATCGGTATCGCGATATTCTAAATTCACAATATCCGTTACCGATATCTACTAAAATAATATCGATATATTGAATATCGGAAATATCGAAAACGAAATGGCTAACAAAGATATTTTTTGCGCACCTCGTATATTTGTAATTAAAAGACGAGTAAGCATAAATTCAAATAACGAAGTTACTTTGGATAAGATGCACTTTAATTGGGGTATCCACAACGGTGTCGTAAGTGTCGTATTGTTGTATGCCGCAAACTTTAAACGCCTAAAAAATAAATTAATGGGGTTTGGAAAGTATTATTAAAGTCATATTATGAATTGTTGTAGTGTTAAAAAATAGTTGGTTGTCGTTTCAAGATCTCTAAACATTTATTTAGGCTTTTAAAGTTTACGACAAACAAAAATACTACACTTACGACACCGTTGTGAATGCCTCAAATGAGTTTGAAAAAATAGTAACCAGAGTTCTGCAACTTCGATTTACCCCTCCTCACAAGCATGTCTAGTACTTTCAAAGAGACACACCTCTTCATACGTACATATGTATGTATTTCTAAATGTGAAGTACAATAGTACCGTTCAATGGGATTTCCAGATGACCTCAAAAAACATAATTTTTAAGTTTTTGTTCGGTATACAAAATTTCATGATCAATTGAATCTGCTAAAGCCTAAAATGCCATACAGCAGCTCTGATTTGTCTTGGCTAGCTAATATTATTTTTATGCAAGAAGTATTTTGCCTTTGCTGTAGATTTTCTTAAAGAAATAAATTTACGAGCATTTATTTATTGAGAATTGCAAACTGATTTAAGCAATTTTGATATTTTAATGAATTTTTTTCTTCATGGTTACTATGCCAAAACCTGTTTTGCGAGACCGAACACATTTTCCAACTATGTACTCAATTTTATTTTCAGTACAGAAGCCTAGAGAACGTGGAGAAAATTTTCCGATATTTCAAATATTGAAACAAAATATTGTATCGATATCGTATCGCAACACCTGATATCGATATAAATTAACCGATATGTTGAACAACGATATTGATATATTGAATATCGTATCGGTATCGCGCATCCCTAGGCAAAATGATCAGAACGTTGAGCTAATACCATGTTCTGACCGACAACGAAAACACCTTGAAAACGAGTTTTGGGATTGTGGGCTGAAGGCTGTTCACACCGACTGTTGGTGTTTTCGTTGACATTTGTTTCATCCTTTGTTTAAAGTTTTGCTACACAAAAACAAAACCAAAATACTTTTCCTTCAATTTCTTTTCATTAACAATCTCTTACTTCCATGCTTACTTTATTTTGGCCAGCCAATTAACAATAAATCCGAAATGACGTATTAAAGATGATAAAATATGACTTCCACTTCGATAAATAATCGAAAAAAACTAGTGCAGACACCGAATGGAATGAGTGGAACGTGAGTTTTCAAGTGGTTTTTAGCGAGAACTAGTTTTCGTTTGACAAATTTTACATGGACGAAAACACAAGTTTTAGGTCGAAAACCAGTTTTACCAACGAAAACATGTTTTCGATGTCGGTCAGAACATGGTATAAGTCGATTTAGCCAAAACCATCCGTCTGTCTGCTTGCCGATTGTCTTAATTCGTCCGCTGCCTCTAAAATCTACGTTTTGTAAGCTAATGTTTATATTTGTAAACTTAAAAAAAGCTTTCTCTAAGTTTATTTTGGTTGTTGGGTTATTTCTTAAAATTTTTTGGCAGTGCTTTATTTTATTTGACACATACACAAATAGAAATATCAAATATATCAATATAAGCTGTCATTAATCTTGCTAGGATAACTTGGCTTTTTAAGGGTCTTTTAAAGATTCTTGTCATTTTAAGGAAAAGTTTCCTGTTATTTCAAAAAAAAAAATAAAAATAAAAATATCAAACGGCTTTTGAGGCCTTTTGATCTACATAAATGTTAAGATTGCTTGAAATAGGTCGTCTATCCTATGGAAAATCGACGCATGCACGCCTTTTGTGCAAAGACTCTTACAAAAAACCACCAGATAGTCCACAATCCCAACCGAACGCTACTAAAACATCGGTGGGTGCAACGCCGTCTAAGGTCGCTTCCGTCATGAAGACAATTCAAATTTATCGCTGGCAGCCTGGAGAATCACCACGACTTCAAACATATCAGATAGACCTAAACAAATGTGGCATTATGGTCCTTGATGCTCTAATCAAAATAAAAAATGAAATGGATCAAACACTCACTTTTCGACGGTCTTGCAGAGAAGGAATTTGCGGTTCATGTTCCATGAACATTGGAGGCATCAATACACTAGCTTGCATATGCAAAATTAATCAAAATCCTTCCCGAGTTTTGAAAATTTACCCACTACCTCACATGTATGTTGTTCGGGATCTCGTTCCGGATTTGGGCCACTTCTATAATCAGTACAGCGCAATAAAGCCATGGCTACAACGTAAAAATCCTAAAGAACCAAAAGGAAAGGAACAGTATCTTCAGCATGCGGACGATCGCAAAAAACTGGACGGTTTATATGAATGCATTCTTTGCGCCTGCTGCACATCAGCATGCCCGTCATATTGGTGGAACGGTGATCGATATTTGGGACCAGCAGTATTAATGCAAGTGTACCGATGGGTTATAGATTCTCGAGATAATATGACCGAGGAACGCTTGAAGCAGATATGCGATCCCTACAGCATTTATCGGTGCTACAGCATATTAAATTGTACGAACACGTGTCCAAAAGGACTAAACCCTGGAGAAGCAATAATTAAATTGAAACAATTGTTAAGTGGTTTGAAAAACAAACCAAATCCATTGCTTGCAACGGACAAACTATTGAAGTAAACAACTTAAAAGCAATCATACTTGACCAAGAACTTTATCAAACGTAACAGTATTGGACTATGTTCATAACACATATTCATATGTATACAAACATAAATAAGTATGTAGAGTGTATTCGACCCACGATTGAAAGAATACAAACGTTGCGCCGATCTCGGACCGCTATTCCTCTCTTAACGAATTTGACAGACATTTTTTCTCCTTCCATTCTTGCTCACGTTTTGGCATTTCTCTCTCGCAATTGCACCAGTGTGACGTCACACAAAAATCCTCTCTGATCGGCGCAATCTTGTATTCTATCATTCTTGTATTCGAGCATCAATAACTACGTCACTGTTATTTTTTATGAGAGAGCATAACGGGTTACGAAAAAATTTAAGCGTTGTACGAACAAAATTTTGACAATCTGTTGGCTCATTACAAAATCAAATCCAGTATAAAAATTATATTGTGTGATTTCTGCAGAGTTTCAGCAACAAGGTTGCAATATTGCGGCAATTATTAGGAATATACCTCGACCACGCTCATACATTTTAACATACTTGCATTCGCATCTTTCTCAATTGATTTCTTCCCAGTGGGACATTCGAAAATACATTTTTTCCCCCAGGGCGATGCCCTAGAAAAGTGGGGCATTCAATTTTGCATTACCTAGTATCGAAAAATGAATGTGTTATAATATGAAATTTTTGGAACTTTTTGAATACATTAGAATGCTGATTACGTAGTTAGCACTAATATTATCGAGAACACATAAGAAATACATTCTATTGTTTATCACGCATGTAATGCATTACTACTTTTCCGACTGGGTTTTTAATACATGTATGTATGTATATCTTATCTTATTACAATAAACGAACAATTCTTGTATATATTCATAGGGTTCTCGGAAACGGTTCTACCGATTTTGATGAAATGTTGTACACAGATAATGGTTTGCATTTTAAGGTTATCTGAATAGGCATTAAAGCTGATGCCAGATAAAACTTTGTGGCTTTGCGTGACATTTATAACTTTGTTTTTACTCGTCAACATTGTTGTGGATTTTTTTTATTTTTCTAAAACATCGCAGTATGGATATAAAATGAAAGGTAATGTTAAGAACTTTGGTTAGAAAATATTTTCCATCAGGATTACCACGCTTCTATGTAATACAAATTTTTATTTTGTTAATTTCAATCAGCATTTTTTTATGTATACACAGTACATATACGCTCAATATATGTACCATTCATTCCAGCGTATTTCGGAATAGGGTTGCCACCTTTATTTTGGAGTAAGAAATTTACTTAATAGATATCGAAATCCAAATAGTTTTTTTTTCAAAATATTTTTTTAAAGCTATCCAAATTTTGAAAACTTTTAAAAGTATATGCACTTCGGTCAGAGCTCGGTTAACCATTAAATTATCACTGATTTTGGCGTTTCAATCAATGGCCAGCAATATTGTCTTAGAATAAGTATGTGAGAAATATTTAATAGGGGTATTCATCTAACGTTCCAAACTTCCGACAAATGTCGGCAGTTATCATGTTATATGAATACCTCTTATATAGGTATATTTAATACCATATATGGGCCATTTTCACAGTCATTAGTTAACTAATACGCTAGTGTTAAACCACCATTTTTAATTTCACAGTATCAGTTTGACTATTGGTTGAATGCAGTTAACTATGTAATGTGCATCCATTAGTTAATCAATAGTTAAAAACAGCTATTTTTCTAGTTGTTAACTAATGACTGCGAAAATGGCCCTATATATCGATTTTGTTAAAACTTTAGGTTTCGATATACATACATATGAGCCAAACAGTTATCGCTTATGTTAACTCTAACTGAGGGGCGGATTTGCAGTATCCCAGTGGGAAAAAGTAATGTATAGTAATCGAAAAAATAATGGGTAAAACAGCCGCTTTCACATTCGAAAATGCATTATTTTTCCCACGTCGATGTCCTAGAAAAAGTGGGGCATTCATTTTTGCACACGGGCTTGATGAGTGACGTCGAGAGAGGACTTTACAAAGTAGCACTTGTTGGCTAGAGTGATTCTGCGCTGGATTTCGATGCTGACATTATTATCGGTGTTAAAGGTTAAGTAAAAAATTGCCATTATTTCTTGTGTGTATCCAAGGAATTTTGGCATCTGATACGTCACAGCCTGTTGCTTCACTCTTTCCTCAAGAAATAAAGGAACGGGCATATATTTCTGTTGCAAACATGGGTTTCCTTGTACTCTTTTTTCACAAAAAACTTGAGAAAACCGTAGTAGAAATCGTAACAAATTTCTTAAGAATTGCGTACTGCCTCAAGAATATTTTACAGAAGAAAATTTCTTAGCCATTTCTTGTACGTCATTTTATATGGAGTTGTTGCTTTTCTTGAGAGCTGCGTACAGGCCTTAATGCTGGTTCCCAAGTAAACGCAATTCTCTACTTTCTCCAAATTATAAATGCGCTGACCCTTGTTTCATGACAGTGGATACTTCGTCTCGTTTACCACCAGACCCATTCGCTTTGCTTCCTTATCCAACTTGGAAAATGCAGAACAGACATCGTGGGGTTTGCTACCGATGATGTCGCTACGCCAGCAATTGCTCCTGAGCGTGTCAGTTCTGCGGCTCTTATTATCTTCTCCAACATCAGATTAAATAAATCTCATGAAAGAGAGTCACATTGTATGAAACCTCGTTTGGTATCAAACGGCTCGGAGAGGTCCAATTCTGACAGAGCTGGTGGTATTGCTCAACGTCAGTTTACACAGCGGTGTCAGTTTCGCGGGGATACCAAATTCAGACATCACGGCGTATAGTCAAATCCCTTCAGTGCTGTCGAATGCAGCTTTTGAAGTCGACAAATTGATGGTGTGTTTGGCGGTGGGGTGCAATAAGGTCATACGCAATAAAGCCATATGGCAATAAAGCCATATTTAAGGCGATAAAGCCATATGGCTTTATTTCCAATCAGAAAGAGAAATAAAGCCATACAAAAAATTTTGCAAATAAGAAATAAAGCCATATTCTGAAATGACACTCTCAAGGCGGTGTTAACGGCGAATCTGAATTTTATCTGAACATTACGTCCAAATGATGTGTTTGTTGTAATTCATTATTAAATTCGCCTTGGACACACTCTTGAAACTGATACTGAATTATTTAAATTTATACAAATTATTACTAATAAAATGAAATAAATCATTATTTAATATTTCCGGATTTATTGGATATTGAAAAATAAATATATGTACCCAGGTAAGTTTTAATTTTGCGAGTGCATAACCTGGCGGGTGCACATTTGTTGGCTCCCCGCACCGCGCCGCGTGTGAAGGGCGGAGCGCGGCGCGGCTGGACGCGAAGGAGAGTAATTGCATGTTTAAGGTGACGTTGTAGTTCAAGGCGGTTTAGTAGTTTTGTTGCGAACTTTTTCCATTGTTCAAATAAAAGAAACATAAAAATTTGAAAGCGAAATAAAGCCATATGGCTTAATTACCAATTGTAATTGGAAATAAAGCCATATCGAATTTATGGCCTCATTACCAAAAAAATATGGCTTTATTTCCAATATGGCTTTATTGCGTATGGCCTTATTGCACCCCACCAGCAAATGCCAGTTACGCGGTTTTGCAGAATGACGATACGCGGTTTTGTACTTTAAACGACGATATACATATTTGTGGTCATAAGCAATAACCGCTAAGTCGATTTAAGAAAGAATTGAGTTATATATTGTATCCTGCAACTACTATTCCATGTGTATGTGAAATCCCCATTTCGCAAGCTCAGCTATTTAAAAAGTTATAGACGAACATCCTTCGGTTTCTCCACAAGGTTAACATCACAATCCAAATGTATAAAATATTTTTTCTCGAATTCAGGTTTTTCGATTTATGACCGCAGATATATGTATATTTTTACAAGACGTTCATTTAAAAGGCGTTCGATAAATAGGTATGTATAGTAACAAATAAATAGTCAGTACAAATTTTTACTGGAAAAGAGTATAATAACCCAGAAAATTTGCAAGAGAGCACTGAATCGAGAGCGTAACAACACGGGGGAGCTGCAAATTCTTGCTAGTGAAATTTTTACTAGCAGAAATTAGCTAGCAGAAGAATAAGAAGAATAAATGTCAAAAGCCGCCATCTGTTGAATTGGTTTAGCACAAACAAAAGTAAAATGAATGGAAATCAAAATATTAATGATGTACTGTACTGTGTAAGCTAAGAGTTTAAAACTGATTTATGAATAGCAAAATGTTAACATTAGAATGTCAAAGCGGTGCAACAACTATGTATTCACTTGCAAGTTTTTACCAGTTTTGTGTTCATTAACTTTTTTTTGCAAATTTTCTGTTCTTCTCAATTTTACACTCTATTTTGCTTTTACGCTCTCGCTGCAATTTTTTACTGGAAAAGTTACTATACAAACCTAATGTATATTGGTTTTAAACACTCGTTGTTTTGTGAAAGCGTTTAAAGTTTTTTGTTGGTACATTTTTATTTCATTTGGTATATTTTTATCTGACGTTTGGTACAATTTCGAAAAATTTATTTATCTTCCCTGTGTGAAAAGGGTACGTTTTCGGCAATTTTTCTGATTCAATTTTTCGTTGACAAAACGTGGGGAACTACGCTTACACAAGCGGCTTGACAAACCAAGCGAAATATCCCTTTGCTGCAAGCCGTTTATGTTCTGTATGGGGTTTGACGAGCCGCTGAGGGCAATTTTAATAAAAATCAAAATTTTTTGATTTTCTGGTCGCCACACAGTGTAAGATTTGACCCATCAAGCTGTTTTTAATTCTGTAATTCGGAAACTATTGAAGATAGATTAATGAAAATTTGCACAAGGTACGTTATAAGATAGACGAAGCTTTAAAAAAAGTTCGTCATTTAGAGGTATGTACTGTGACGCCACCCTATATATAACTATAATTATTAAAAAGGCAAAAGCTGAAATATTTAACTGACTACAAAAGCAAAAATACCCAAAATTGATACATATTTAGAATTTCCCTATAACGAGGAATTATAATCTGACAGACGTAAAAATAATTTTCTTTTGGAATTATGGGCGTGGCAAATATCGAAAAAAATCAAGTTGGGTCAGCGAAATTCTGTTATAAGTTCAATATTTCTGACTCTATTTACAAATGTGGGGTACCATTGGAAAGGTAATGAATCGGTCGAGATCAAATGCATATTAATTTGCGAGGAAAAATTAAAATTCCTAGTAGGCCTGAAAAAGAAAATTTCATCAAAACCAGCACTTTCCAGCAGCGAAAGCTGTGTTGTTTAAACGTTAAGAGGAGTGACAAATAAACTGAGATACACACTTAATCGAATAATAACGGATAAAGAGTTTGCGGTTCTAATGAAATTAATAAATTGCTAAAAATTATTTTAAGTTAAGATCGTTTTACTTTAGTTTACTAAAATTCTAAAAATGATATTCATTAAAAAGAACAAATCTAAAAAAAATAAGATCAAAATTGTGGCTGACTTCCAAAACGTCAATTGCATTGCATACGTACAAAGTATAATATTCCATAACGTCGAACTACTATAAGTAATTAAATATATATATTCGCGAAACCATGGGCCAAATATAGTAAAATTTCGTTTTTTATTTTTCACTCTGACGTCAGTAATTCAAAAATTATTTAAAAAATTCAGAGAAATGTATGGGTATATAATTAATGAGGAAAGCCTGTAGAATTTAAACAGATTCAAGTTTCTGGTGCAGAAGGGCTGGTAAATATTGAAAATGTCATATTAAAATTTTATCCTTGAAATTTCGCAATATTTGTTTTTGAAAAAATTATGGCTCCTATTATGAGTTGCATTCGACCTTCGACTGTGGTCGAAAGTGCTGATCGAACGAATTTCCATTCAACCTCTAATTTAGGGGTTGATGGTATCCCAATAAAACACACCTTGTAGAAATAATTTTTGAAATTGTTTTCGTCTTCTACAAAAATACTTTAGAATGTTTTTCAGTGAATTTTCTGGGTTTTAGCCATTCACCCTTTATTTCAACCCCTAATTTAGGGGTTGATGGTATCCTAATAAGCTTTTCCTTATTCCATATTAAATTTACTACAATTTAAAAAAAAAGCGAAAGGACATCGATTTCTAGAATTTTCTGGTTTTCAGCAACTTACCCGTTATTTCAACCTCCAAATTAAGGGTTGACGATATCCCAATAAATTAATCCTTGCAGAAGTAATTATGGGAATCGTTTTCGCCACCTACGAAAACACTTTATAACGTTTTTCAGTGTATCGGGGTTTTTGGTTGAGTGTATTGGTGTATTTGGAATAAATTGTAATACAAATGAAAGAAATTGTAAAAGATAACAGCAAATCCAAGAAACAGGTGATCTCAGCTGTAGGCATTTTTTGGCAATCAGCTGATAGTGTTTTTACTTAGGAAGCTGTACGACGATCTACAGGGACTTCATCAGAACGCAACGCAATTCGAAAGCCATTTAATCAATATTTTCTGCCAAAGTGGACCACTAGTAAAACTTCAAGAGTTAGAATTAGTTCCAACCTGTACCTGTAACATGTAACATGTGAATTCTTTTTTTTGTTAAAAGGAGATAATAAATAAAAAATGTTTTTTACTAATAATACATATATGTATACGTACAGTAGTGGCCATATAATTAGGAACACTATTTCTTTGTGTGTTTTGAGCATTTATTTTTTCTTTATTTATTTTTAACGAAAATATAGCTTGTACTAGAACCAAGTAGACCAAAAAGTTGCAAATCTTGTACAAGATTTATTAACAATCGCCAACCTTAAAACGGACATGAAAATTTGAAACTTTTTAATCCGAATTTCTAGAAAAAGCTCGGGTATACGCCTTTATAGCCCATTCAATTTAGTATCATATTGTTCTAAGAATACGCGTTGATTTTTGGGATTTTAATTTGTTGGAGGTTTTGTAATTTTTTTCTGTAAAAAAAAAATCGAATACACTTTATATAGAAGAAAATGTGTAACACCGTCAGCAATTTAATCACATTTCAATGCGATCGTCTTCGAAACACTTAGATTTTTCAAGCGTGGCGGCGTATATTTCTAGTTGTGTCACACTTTAATTGATTTTAAGGACTTGAAAAAATTATAAATTTTGAGTACTTAGTGTTGTTAAAAATGTTAGGTTAATTCTGAGCTCGCGGTCTCTTGTGCCGGGGCCCTCTCGGATCGGGGGCCCGTGGCATTTCGCCAGCCCTGTCGCCCTATAGTCACGCCTCTGGCTCGAATCGTAACAGTCGTGAACGAGCAACTCGTTACGTAAGAATGCGTAAGTATCTCGGATTTTAACAGTCGTGAACATACTGATCGTCTCGCGATTCAGTATAAAAGTGTGTTTGCATTGTTCAATTTTGCGCTCAACATTTGCGTTCAACTCAGCGCAGGGTTGCACGGAAAAAATGTTTAATGGCTAAAAATATCAAAATATGAAAAATATATCAAAATATTCGCCATAAAAAAAGGTGTTTGCATTGTTCAAATGTGCATTCAACTTTTGGTTGAATGGTCGCCAGGCAACATTTAGCCAGTCAACTTTTTTTTCGTGCGACTCTGCGTTGAGTTGAACGCAAATGTTAAGCACTGCTTAAGAAACGATCAGTACGTTCACGACTGCTACGATTCGAGCCCTGGTTTTCGTTTGGCAGATTTGACATGGACGAAAACACAAGTTTTAGGTCGAAAACTAGTTTCAGCAACGAAAACATGTCGGTAAGAACATGGTATAAGCAAATTTATTATAAAAATCTTACCTATATATATATATATAATCTGGTGTTCCCACGGCACCCTGAATAACTTTTTTTCGTTCCCCAATTACGATCGCGAATTACCCCATTTCCTCGAGCTCATTCCGAATTCCGATGTGACAGTTCTCTGTCTGTGTGTTTTGTTTTTTTCATCGCAGCCAAATTGATGCAAAATGTAAGTTATCGCTAAGTTTCCGTATTAAATTGGTGATGTACACTTGTATAAACTTTACTTTTCGTACTCATAAAAAGTGTCAGCTTTGATTTGTGAACTGGTTTCGATAAATTTCCAATAAAATTTAGAGGCAGCAGCGATTTGTTCGTAATTTGCATGGTAATTGGATCTGAATTACTAACAAAAGAGGTAATTCGCTTTAAAAATTTTGTATGCGAATTACAAATGATTCATTCAGCTTCCAATATAAAAATAGGTTCCAAGGTGATATCGGATACCTACTTGCACATTTCAATAAATGTATTTAATGTGAAGCGAATCGGAGACATGACGGCATTCTTTTTAAGAAATCCGTCCGACTTAAAAAATAATGCCTCATATGCATTTTTCTCAGAAGGAGGACAACAATTTAAAGATAAATGAAGAGAAAAATCATGTCTGGGTATTAAAATATATAATTAAGTCACCTGAAAGAACAAGTGAATCGATTAATTACCAATAGGAATAAGACAGCACTTTTCCGATACGGCAAATTTGATGCAGTTCAACAGAGCTCCTTTAAACGGACCGAACTGCATCAAAATTGTCATATCGAAAATATGCTGACTTATTTTCTATGGCAATTAACCGAATCAAGTACAATAAAATATTATACTGATACATACATATTATGCACATATGTGCATACAAATACATATACTACATATGAAGGAGAAAAACGTAACAATAAACGACGCCGTAGAATATCAAATCTGAGCAGATGTTGCGTTCACGGTGCCGGTAGGCGGGATGCCAAAGGTTAAAACATAAACATATTATTCCTTTTTGTCATCGGAATCCTTGTACCAGTCTTCACATCCGGGCACGTTCTCTGGAGCATCACACATCTCGGTTTCCTCATTATAAACTTCACCCAGCTGACACGCAAGGTCACGGGGATCTTCGCCATTTAAACATACGTGGAATTTTTGACAATCTGTCGGATGGGGAAACTTCGGATGGGTAACTACTTGGCCCTTATCGTCATTTTTTGCACGGTCCTTGGGACACACGAAGCCAGTAGGCGATTTTTCTAAAAACAAATAGAAATAGTGTTAAACAAAATCATTAAATTTATTTACGTAGTTCGATATACTACATATGTACATATGTATAGTATGTAGATATGTACGTGTGTAAATATTTTTTTTTATATTATTAATATTCTTTTCTAAACTTGGAAAGACCGGAAAATGAACCCAAAGTTTATCATTGCTTTCGATACGCGACTGCTTCCAGTAAAACCTTTATATAAAAGAACTACCGGCATATATGGCATATGGCACATATGGAACTTGAATGATAAAAATCCTTTGTATTTTTAAACTTCCGTATACTTTTGAAGATTTCGAAAACGCTGTCGGCAAAAAAATAAAATAAAGCTTTGTGAATATTAAAAACTAGTTATCGTAGTACCTACTTACACACTAACGCAAGCGATGAATCGCATCTAGTATGTACAGATTTATGTATACATAACTGTACTATGTACATTTTGTCCCATTTTAGGGGACAACTAGTTTAGCAGTTTCCTATAACAGCTTCACACTACATAGCGTATAACAAGTAACGAACAGGATGGTACGACTCTCCAAAACTTTTGAATAGATATACTTTCAGAAAAATTGTTACAGAGTGGTATTTAAATGTACGTTTTAAACTTTTAATTATATGGTTTTGGCCAAAGCATGAAAAATATTTTTATAAAAAATAAAAAAATTTTACTTGAAAAACATTGGGAATATTTAAAAAAGAGAGCACCCTGAAATAATACATATGAAAAAACCGAAATAATGCATACGAAAAAAAAACGAAATAATGCATAAATGCAAAGTTTTACATATTACAACAACCGAAATTATGCATATGCACACTTTCGTTTGAAACCCGAAATAATACATATGAGAAAAACGAAGTAATGCATACATGCACAGTTTCGGTTCAAAACCGAAACAATGCATATCGTCGCCTGGGTAAAAGATTGTCGTATGTTACGCACGTATGTACGTATGATGCTTACGACAATCTTTTATCCAGGCGACGATATGACAAAAACCGAAATAGTGCATACATGAAAGCGAACTTCTTTCTGCGGGGCACCGAAATTGTGCATGTGGAAACTATGCATTTAGACATTATTTCTGTTTCAAACGAAACTGTGCATTTATGCATTACTTCGTTTTTCACATTTGCATTATTTAGGGTTTCTAACGAAAGTGTGCATATGGATAATTTCGTTTTTTCTAATATGAATTATGTTCTCCTGCTTAGTTAGGGTTATAATCCCTAAGCGCGGCTGAAGGCCTCCTACGCAGAAAGAAGTTCTGGACAAAAATTCTTCCACGCCTCTTTTCCGGCAACACAGAAATGAGAATTCTACTTCGTAAGGGTTATAATTTCTAAGCGCGGCCGTAGTCGGCATCGGCCCCGCTTAGGGATTATAACTCTTACTAAGTAGAATTTTCCTCCCTGTGTAGCCAGAAAAAGGGAGCGGAAGTATTTTTGCGTAGAACTTATTTTTGTGTAGGCGGCCTTCGGCCGCGCTTAGGCATAATATCCCTTACTAAGCTGAATTCTCCTTTCCGTGTTACCGGGAAAGGGGGTCGGAAGTGTTTTTGCGTAGACCTTCTTTTTGCGTTGGCGGACTTTGGTATCGCTTAGGGATTATAACTCTTTCTAAGTAGAATTCTCTTTTCTGTATTGCCGGAAAAAGGGGGCGGAAGTATTTTTGCGCAGAACTTCTTTCTGCGTAGGCGGCCTTCGGCCGCGCTTAGGGATGTTAACCCTCACTAAATAGAAGTACATAATTCATATTAGAAAAAAACAAAATTATCCATATGCATACTTTCGTTAGGAAACCGAAATAATGCATATGTGAAAAACGAAGTAATGCATAAATGCACAGTTTCGGTTGAAAACCGACATAATGTCTAAATGCACAGTTTCCATATGCGCGACTTCGGTTTATATAGGCTTTGTTGAGTTTTTCTTTAAGTTAATATATACGTATGTATGGTCTAATTTAGAATGGCGCTTTTAAAACTCCTTCTTTATTAAAATTCAGCGGTTTTCACCACTAAAGGTCACATATGAACATATTATAAAATAGGTAGTATTATTGTAAATTGGTTGTTTTATTCGTATCGTGGCCTTAAAAATAACGGCTAAAATGTAATCAAACATCTACTCGCCTTCAGGTCTTCCAATTCGTCTTTCGGACTTTAAATACCGTTTAAGATATGTATATAGTAGTAACCACAGAGAATACAAAATTGCCTTATGAAAAATTACAAAAGTTTACAGAAATAAAAAAAATTTTCCGACCTGCGGCATGTTTATATGAATTCTAAAACAAATATTCGGTTTTATTTAGCTTTACCAGTTTGGGTCAAATTTAGAAAATTATAAATATTGACCTCAAAATAGAAGAAATAATTTTCTTACGTCTTATTCCTATGCGGAAAGACAAAAATAGACGCATGTGTGAATACTTAGGAATATTTTTGATTTTTCACTTACTTTGTGGGGCTTCACAACCCTCGCGCTTAGCAGTATCCGGCCAAACGCACGTTCCACCAAATTCATCAAAGTGCAAGCCAACCGTACACTTCATTTCCAATGCATCCCCATCAATACAGTTGTAGAAAATATCACACACGGAAGAGTCAGGATGTGCGAAAAATCCGTTTTTTCTGGGACAAAATTTCGTAGATTTCGGTTCTTCTGCAATTTATCGATTTATTCAATACATAAATATAAGTAATAAAGAATACACATATTCATATACATATAAAAATAATATTTTCTTAGAAAAATGTATTACGCACGTATTTGACTGTTCACATGTGAGTATGTACGTTAGGGTGCTTTTTTTTTTTGCGACTATTTTTTTTTTTTCGGTCCCATCGTGAAATTTTGTTGGAAATACCAAAAAAAAAATTCCCTGAAAGTTTGAGCCCTTAATATTAATTTTAAGTACTCGCCCAAGGCGTGTGAAGATTTTCCATTTAAAATACACGGGAACTTTGATTTTTTTTTTAAATTTCTATAGCTCAGCGGCATTTAATGGTATCACCTAGTCCAAAATGGGGATTTTCTCAGCATTAAATGCTCTACAAAAGTGCCCACTGCGGCGAAGTCGTAACTCACACCGGCGAGGTAGTACGGGCCACTAAACCTGATTTTTTCATGAAATTTACGTTTTTTCGCATTTATCTCGTAAATGACAAGAGCTATAGAAAAAATGTAAATGAGAAACTTGTAGGA
>NW_016157603.1:13322-23456 GCF_001687245.7 Rhagoletis zephyria | reverse complement strand
CCCTCAGGCAGTAGAATTCTCCTTTCTGTTTTGCGAAGAAAAGGAGCTGAACACCTTTTGCAGAGAACACCTTTGTATATTTTTAATGCTTACTGGGTTATATCCTATCTTCTTTTGTCTCTCATTCTTTTGCATATTTTGGAGTTTGACAGCTGAACTCCGCCATTTAATTTGCATATGCAACCAAAGTCAGACGCGTGATTTTGAAGGTGTTTTTATTTAATGAATTGTGATGAATTGGTTAATATTAAAGTCGTAAAGCAAGTTATAACAAATCAAGTAAAGTGTAAAGTGAAGGGGAATACAAAAATATATTGGTGAAGTGGCTAATTTAAGCAGAATAGGAGTGATAAATGTACGCTAATTTCCGAATTTTACAAAAAAGGGCATATTTCAAACCCAATTTGTAAATAAATTAAAATTAAAATTAAAATTTACAAAAGTGAGTGTTAAAATATTGCGTGGACCCTTGACTACAAGTGTGTGAAATTTTTTTTTGGATCGGGCCACCCATTTGGACGGAATAGCCCGAAATAGTTGTGAGCGGTACTAAACCCCACCCTTTATCACTACTTTTTTAACTAATTACCTTTTTTTTTAAGATGAATATTTTTTATAACTTTACGTTATTTTTTTGATTAAAATTTAAAACTTCATAAACTTAAAATTGAAATATCTCAAGCAGTATTGAAGTTAGCGATTAAGCGCTAATGAGTTTTTTTGTAGGAAATAAAATTTCCTACAAGTTTCTCATTTACATTTTTTCTATAGCTCTTGTCATTTACGAGATAAATGCGAAAAATCCCCATTTTGGACAAGGTGATACCATTAAATGCCGCTGAGCTATAGAAATTAAAAAAAAAAAAAATCAAAGTTCCCGTGTATTTTAAATGGAAAATCTTCACACGCCTTGGCCGAGTACTTAAAATTAATATTAAGGGTTCAAACTTTCAGGGAATTTTTTTTTGGGTATTTCCAACAAAATTTCACGATGGGACAAAAAAAAAATAGTCGCAAAAAAAAAAAGCACCCTAATGTACGTGTAAGTGTACATACCCTGCAAAAAGGTACTAGGTTAAATACTAGTACAGGACCACGCTACCTTGTAACCAACACTAGTAAATCCCTCTGGTCCAACGCTGCATAACATGGGACCACCCAGACAACTACACCTTTTGAATCATGGCACATTCGGCAGCCGAATCATGTTGCCGATGGGTTACCAAGAGGTGGTTCTCAACACATATACCATTTTTTTACGTTTGAAGCAGTGATGGAAAATCGAAATTTAAAATTGTGCGGAGTTTCTCCAGAAAAATGTGCCTAAATGCAGGTCAATGTGCCAATAAATTGAAAGTCGTCGATAGGTACTATTTCCTTTATAAAGTATATTTGCAGTACTTATTGCATATAAGAGAAACAGGAATCTTACGGAAAACCTTTCTTTAAGCAACAACAAAACTACACAACAACAAAACACATAAAAAAAGTTTAAAACTTTCTACAAAAAATGTTCATTCAAATTTAAAACTTTGATGTCAGAAGTTTTAGAAAACAAAGTGCAAGTGCAGCTAAGAATTCGCGTTGATTTTGAATACTTTTTTTATTTCTTTGCATTTCCTTTATACATATTGGATGTACAAAAAAATTTAGTATGAAAGAAAAAGTGCAACACCTTCAACGAAAAAAGTTCTCAAAAATCAATGCGAATTGAATGGACTATAAAACACAAATGTAAAAAAAATACTTTTAATTGCGGATCCGAAAAAATATATATCAGTTGCATTGAGTTACGCAAAAATAGTGCCGAAAATCAATCGCTTGTGCTTGAGGTGCCGTCTGATTCTGAAAGGGCCGAAAATGGCACAATGCACACTCATTTTCCATCACTGGATTGAAGGGGTCCAGGCCAGTGCCGATGGGGCACGAAGAGGTGGTTCTCAACACATATATCAGTTTTTTTACGTTTGAAGTGGTCTAGGTCAGCATAACAAGTTACTAGTATGCAACCTGGTCTTTTTGCACATACATACATATGTACTTTAAACCAACGACCCAGTGTACCACCTGTTCGTAAAATTTTTGCAGGGTACGCATCTCAAGCATGCAGAGCGGTGACAACACACACATACATACATAGTACATTTCCTGCAAAAATTTGAGGACAAGGTGGTCCACTGAGTCGTAGATTTAAAGTATGTGCAAAAGGACCAGGTTGCATACTAGTAACTTGTTATTTATTTACNATATCTCCAGTTATGACTTTAATTATGAAGGAACAAGAGAGATATTTTCTTCTATTGTCAAGTGATTCTAATCTTAAGAGTAGACATCGCGAGGTATAAGAAGGCAAAGGTTGTGTGAAATTTAAAGATCGCAGTGCAAATTTAATAAAAATCTTTTGAATACGCTCGATTCTATTTATATATGATACCTGGGCAGGCCGCCAGATAAAGGCAGCATATTCTAAACGGGACCTTACAAAGGCAATAAACAATTTCTTATGTGTATACGGATCCAAGAAATCAGAGCTGTTTCGACGAACGAATGCTAACATAGAGTAAGAATTTGCCACTATAAAATTTATGTTGACCTAGACCACTTCAAACGTAAAAAACTGATATACATATGTGTTGAGAACCACCTCTTCGTGCCCCATCGGCAACATGACTCGGCTGCGGAATGTGCCATGATCCAAAAGGAGTAGTTGTCTGGGTGGTCCCATGTTATGCAGCGGTAGAATAGAAGTGGTCCCATCCGTGGTGTTTATCCGTACAAATCGCGTGCTGTGGTGTTGATGGAAATTCAACATTTGTAAGCACGTTTGTACCTGAGTGCGCAGAGATGCTTGCCAAAATTTGTTGATATGCAGGCAACATGCAAATTAAATATATATATTTTTTTTGCTTTTATCTTGATTATACAATTCACAGGTGCCTTTTTAGAACGAACGCGGTCATTTTAATATGCGCGTAATTGAATTGAATATTTACCAATATACAGTACTTTCGTTGACGTTTATAGTAAGATCAATTACGTTTCTGATTAAATCTAATATTGTTTTCCTCAGTGGAAGTGAATGTCAGAAGCTGCACGATTAAAAAGAAGTAAACTAAAAAGGCGGTGTATACTATTAAACTTTAAAATAAACGCACAACCGGAGAGAATATCGCACAAGACTAACTTCTGGCTTCCCAGAACCTTTATTTATGTTTTACATAAATTCTTATTCTAAATACATAAATTATCACTTATCCTACATACATATATATGTATATACTTAACTCTAATAAAACAATCCTTATTACTTAGTTGACTGCATGCACCATCGCTAGCTCGACCAAGGCAATGCAATCCACTTGAACAATATCATAATTAATAGACTCAAAATGTATACATACTTATTTATTTGGGGTCATATTACTTACAATAGATGTTCAAGTAAAAAGCGCTTTTACTTTTATTTGTATAATATATGTACATGCATATTTACACAAGTATTACATTATATGATAAGCACATCTATGTAAATGCATAGTTGCATCGCTATTCTTGGTATGTGCAGATGTGGTAGATGCAATCAACCGAATACCCTAAGGACCAATGCATTCGGTTGTTGTTTATATTTTTGTACTACTTCTGGCAACAAATTGTGTTGTTGGTTTAGGTTTCCGATAAGAAACTAAACAGGTGGGCTGTTACCGTTCCGATTCTAGTAATGCACTTTAATTTGTACCTAAATACATATTGTCACCAACAAAGCAAAATGCCCTCTTTGATTCAATTGGTTCATTTTTTTCCTACACTGAGGGGAAAAAATATTAAAATCAAATAGAAACGTAATTGATCTTACTATAAACGTCAACGAGTGTACAGGACATTAGTAAATACGCAATTCAATCACGCGCATATTAAAATGACCGCGTTCGTTTTGAAAAAGCATCCGTGAAGTGAAAAATTAGACAAAAACTAAAAAAAATATTTAATTTGCATGTTTCCTTGGTGCAGGTTTTCTTGGGTGCAGGTCTGTATATAATATCTGTGTTCATATGGAATAGTAGCTTATGTCGAAAGGCTGGCTTTAGTATAATGCGGCATTCGCAGAATACGATTGCGAATGACTCACTGGCGTCGACCCGTTGAAGAACTTTTGGAAAATAAACGTGCAAGAAATAGTTCTAATGCTAGTAAGTCAATATTGTTATTGAGTCTTATCAAAAAATTCCTTTTCGTTTACATTATTCATATACAAAACGAATGAATGCCTAGCAAACAATTAGGTGTGATATACATTTGAGAATGATTTGAAAACAAAGCCTATCTCAAATATCAAACGTTTAAAAATGATTTGATATTGATTTGAAAATTACAGCTTTCTCAATAAAAAGGGGAGTTTCATCTCCATTTGAGAATATGGTTAACTCTCAAATCAATTCCAAAGGTTATTTATCAATTGTACTTCAAATATGGAAATAAAATTTATTATTGGAAGTTTATATTTCATATTTATTTTTTCTTCGCGATGTACATACATATGTATGTACATAACAAAAAAAAAACAATTAAGATAAAGTAATTTATAATAAATTCGTCTTGAAGGGCTGCAGCTTCTTCAATCCGCGCGCAAACACCAAATCCACTATTTGTGGGCTTTCTCTTTGAACATTTTTTTATATTCAATGTTTTTTTTCAATTGATCTTAATTTTATTCTTACAATTTTTGATTTAACTGCGCATTATTATATCGTGTGACACTTGCCATCTTTCTTCAAATCAACATCAAATGAATTTCAAATGTAAAATTTAAAACTCGTTTTCAATTTGAGAATCATTTGAGAAAAACACTTGATATCAAACTGAGAAATACATTTTTCTCAAACGTGTTTGCTATGTGACTTTGGCTTCAAATATTTTTCAATTTCAGTGAACACCTGTTCTGAACACATTACAATATTCAAACAAAGTGAAAATAAATTAAATTGAAATAAATTAAAATTTTTTGTATGAGTATCCAAAAATGTTTTTTCTATGTACATATGTACATATAAGTACATATATGCACAAACATACTTATGTATGTATATATGTATTTCTGCGCTCCTATTATAATCCCACTGGGAAAATAGGTAAACACCTTACGAGGTAAGCCAGTTGAAAAATAACGTGCAGCCGAAGTTATTTCTAGGCGCCGAACTACTCCGAGCGACTGCTCTGCATTACACGTAGCTTACTTTGTAAAGCGGCTCAGAAGCATGTCTGATACCAAATGTATATTCTTAATTCCTACTTACATAAGGCGCCCACGTCTTTGTTAAAGTAAGGCAGTAGCGGCCGCCTTATGTAAGTAGGAATTTAGAATGTACAATTGGGAACAGACATACTTCCGAGCCGCTTTTCAAAGTAAGTTAGGTGTAATGCAGAGCAGTCGCTCGGAGTAGTTCGGCACTTGGAAATAACTTCGGCTGCACGTTATTTTTCAACTGACAAGGTAATGTGGCGTCGGAGGTGTTCATTTTGTGCTTTACTAGTAGATGACATTGGCCATGATGACAATTTTGGTACTAAAAACTGAAAGAAATCATGGCTTACCTCGTAAGGCGCTTACCTATTTCCCATTGGGATACTGACAAACTTGTTTGTAGAAAAAAACTTTTACGGAAATGAGTTTGAATGATTTGAATGTTTTTCATTCATTCATTCACATTCTTCCATTTGAAGCAAGGCGAATTCATATAAGGTGGTTCTGCTAGAACAGCTGCTTTAATTCGCCTCGGTACACATATGTCAAAACTCCTTATGAGTGAGTGAGAAAGGAAGAGTGTCGGCATTTTTTTTTTTTTAATTTGAAGGTAGAAAATTTAAAACAAAATGTATATTCATAAATTACAAAATTCCAAACGCTGAGTATTTTGTATGTGAAGTAAAATATTAGAAATGTACTATGCTCTGTTTGGCTAGAAGTTTGATTGAATTCATGCAGCCCTCTAATATACAAGCATATATTCATATACTTCTTAAAATACAGATTGTCCCAAAATTTTTTAAACTTACGCAGTTCAGTTCGATCACCACAGTCCACGTTGAACGGCTGATCGCACTTATTAATATGTCTGTTAAGAGGATCGAATACCAAGCCATCTGGACAAAGTTTCTCTTTCGCCACATCGTCATCACATTGGTAGTACTTGTCACATTGGATATCATCGGGGAACTGGCCCTCGGGTTTGGGGCATTGGAATGCACCTTAAATGACACCATAAATATACATACGTTCATAAGTAGATACATAAGCAAGTTTCCTGAAACTAAAAATTTCATAAAAACCAAAGTATTACACTTAAAGTAAATTAAAAGAAGCCCGCCTTATTTATTCTTATGTCAATATCGAAACATTTTCTGTAGTAAAATTAATAAGAAATTAAACTGCGGCAATTTGCATTTCTACGCTATTCCACATATACACACATATGCATGCAGTGGCGGACTTGCAGTCTTGTCCGCCCTAGGCCCTATAGTACCAGCCGCCCCTTTTCCAACTCCCATTATTTAGGTACTATGTATGTACATATAAAATTTATCTTTTGCCGACTTTTATTGAAATATATTATCGTTTGTTTTTGTCTATCTGCCTTTAAACTTATGTAATTTTTATTTAGTTCATTTATTTTTAATGCCGATATTTCGACTTCAATCTGAGGTCATCTTCAGGACTGTAAGTACACATAAACACATTATATAAAACGTCAGTTATGCAAGACTTAGACTTGACTTGACTTGAAAATTGTATATCTGGCAAATGAGCAGCGTGTGTATGTAGTTACCCAAAAAAACCACTTTACTTAGAAACCTGGAGAACTATAGATTTTTAATTTCTAAAAGCTCAGTAATGCAAGCTTAGACTTGACTTGACTTGAAAACTGTATATCTGGCAATGAGCAGAGCGTGTATGTATACACATGTAGTTACCCAAAAAAAAAAAAAACAACTTCACTTAGAAACTTTGAAAACTATAGATTTTTTTATTTCTAATTAAAAATTCTAAGTACAAAGAGAGCCGTGAGAGCATCATGCTGCCATTTCATTTTTTAATAAAATCCCTACAAAAATTACACACAAATATAATTTTTTGTATAAATGTAATTCATCTGGCAATCGAAAAACAAACCTTCAAATAAAGACAAAAAATAAAATAAAAACAATCACAATTTGATTCAAGTAAATACATGTATTTTAATGGTAATTTTGTATAAATTTTGGCGTAGAAACAAATTAAACGTTTACAATTTTACGTGTACAAATACAAGTGCTTAGAATGAACACAAAGAGAAAAGGTAATAGGTGACACGTTGAGTAATCACGTCCAAGTTTCTAGGTAAGTCAAGTCCAAAAGCCTGATTATGGCAACTTAACTTAACTTAACGAAACGTAGTACTTAGAGAATCAAAATGAAACAGATTTCGACGTGGCATTAAGTTACGTTAAGTTTCGGCTGTTCAAATATAAGCAACACCCATATAACAGAATTTTTAAGAGAGAGCCGTAAGTTACGTTAAGTTGCCATAATCAGACCATAAGGGTCTGATTATGCATACTTCGCATAACTTCGCACAACTTCGTATGTATTCCATTACCCAGAAATTAGCAGAACTTTTAAAAACTTAGCGATCTGTTGAGTTTAGATTTTGCTTCACATCTTCTTAAGCTATACTTTTAGGGCACTGGTACAAATGGTTGTGCGAAGTTATGCGAAGTATGCATAATCAGACCCTAAGTCTTGCATAACGCAGCTTTAAGTTAAATTTCTAACTACAAAGAGAGGCGTGAGAGAATCATGCTACCATTTAATTTTTTAATAAAATCCCTACAAGTATACCACACAAATATGTATAATTTTTTGTATAAATGTGATTCATCTGGCAATCGAAAAACAAACTTTCAAAAAAAGACAAAAAATAAAATATAAGAAAGCTTGTAACAATCACAATTTGGTTCGCGTAAATACATTTATTTTAATTGTAAATTTGTATAAATTTTGGTGTAAAAACAAATTAAACGTTTAAAATTGTACATGTACAAATAAATACAAGTGCTGAGAATCAAACAATAGTTGCGATCCCTAACTCGCAAGAAGTTGCAAAATTTACTGGAATTTACCAGAAAGCGTTCCCGTACTCGGTTCTCTGGCTTCTTTTGCTTTTTGACGGTTTTACAGGTTTTACTCCCGTACTCGGTTCTCTGCTTCTTTTGCTTTTTGCCGGTTTTACAGGTTTTAACCCAGAAAAGTTGGGGAACTCAACTAATAGGTGACACGCTGAGTAATCACGTCTAAAAACTGGATTATGCAAGACTTAGACTTGACTTGACTTACCTAGAAAGTTAGAAACGATTCCTCTCCGTGTCATCTATTGCCTTTTCTCCTTTTTTTTATCCTCAGCATTTGAATTTGTGCACGCAAAATTTTAAAGGCGGATTCACCGTTCGTGTCGGACACTTTTAGTAATTTTACGCGTGCCTTTCCCACCTTGTCTCACTGAGACACGACACAAATTTTCTGAACACTCTTTGTTCGAATCAAATTGATTTTGATTTTCGGTCCGAACGACTTGATGATTCGGGTTGCCGCGTTCTCCCTTTATATGCGTTTGCAGCCAATTGCATGTATTATTTGCCCTCAAAATCATATGTAGGCAACAATATAATCAGCTATTTGCTACAGAACAAAATAAAATGTGCCGAAATGAACGGTGAACCGTACTTCAACACCCTCTCCAACAAAAATGTATTGAGAGCAAATAAAAAGTTGTCCGGACTCCGGACATGAACGGTGAACGCGCCTTAAACGTTTAATTTGATTTGGGTAAAATGGAATAAAAATTCCAATTGAATAAATGTGTCCAAGCGTATCAAATTGTGATTGTTTTTATTTTATTTTCTGTCTTTATTTGGAAGTTTGTTTTTCGATTGCTTGATGAATTTCATTTATACAAAATATCATATTTGTGTGGCATATTTAGAGGAATTTTATTACAGATATGTGAAAAAATGATGTGGCAGCATGATTCTCCCACGGCTCTCCTTACACTTAGAAATTTAACTCAAAATCAAAAATCTATAGTTCTCCAAGTTTCTAAGTGAAGTTGGTTTTTTTTAGGTAACTACAAACACGCGCTGCTGATTTTCCAGATATAATGCTTTCAAGTCAGGTCATGTCTAGGTCTTGCATAAATGACCTTTAAGTTAAACAAAACTTACACCTTCGCCTTGGTTGTACTCGGTCGACTGATTAAGATATAAATGGGCGCGTTTATAAGAAACGCACAGTTGAGTGGTTCCGCTCAGCTCAACAGTTGGCAACTTTCCGCCATTTTTTCCAGCGGAAAATGTTTGCGCTACCTGGGCTTAGCCTAAACAGCTGATCGAAAAGACTTACGCCGCTTATATTAAATTTAACGCCGCTTCGTTAGGTAGCAGTTGCAAACAAATTTATTATATTTTATATTACTGATGCGATGATGTGTGTGGAGGATGGTTCCGTGCGCAGAAGTGGAAAACTTTTGACTGTCATTCACCTGGGAGTGGCCAGAAGCGATTCTTGTGCGTACGGTTTAAATCGCAGCTCACAACGTCCGGATATTTATATCCACGTATCCTCTGGGTAGCAACCAAAACACCCGTTTGGGAGCGAGCTAAAGTGAGAAGGCGTAAAACTCTTCGTGCGCTGGGTTTGGGTCCCGCCACGTTAAAACCCCGCCCAATGAAAAAAAAAACAGCCTCGGATGAGACCCCCTTTTTCTGATGACGACCACGGCAAACGTATAAAGGACTATGATTTAAGGGTATGCACCTGGAATATCCGGACCCTTAATGGGGAAGGTGCCTCTGCCCGGCTGGTTGATGTCCTCGGGAAGACAAAGGCTGACATCACCGCCATCCAAGAAATGCGATGGACGGGGCAAGGTAAAGTAAGCGTGAAGCCTTGCGACGTCTACTACAGTTGCCACGTAAAGGAGCGCAAATTCGGTGTTGGATTCGTGGTAGGAGAGAGACTCCGTCGCCGAGTACTGGCGTTCACCCCGGTGGACGAACGTCTAGCCACAATCCGCATCAAAGCTAGATTCTTCAACATCTCGCTCA
>NW_016157603.1:3769-13237 GCF_001687245.7 Rhagoletis zephyria | reverse complement strand
AGGTCTTATCGAGCGTATTGTGCGAAAGACTGAAGCCCACCGTCAACGAGCTGATTGGACCTTATCAGTGTGGCTTTAGGCCTGGAAAATCCACCATAGATCAGGTATTCACAATACGCCAAATCTTGGAAAAGACCCGCGAGAATAGGATCGACACACACCATCTATTTGTCGATTTCAAAGCCGCTTTCGACAGCACGAAGAGAAGTTGCCTTTATGCCGCGATGTCTGAATTTGGTATCCCCGCGAAACTAATGCGGCTGTGTAAAATGACGTTGAGTAATACCACCAGCTCCGTCAGGATAGGGAAGGACCTCTCCGAGCCGTTTGATACCAAACGAGGTTTCAGACAAGGGGACTCCCTTTCGTGTGATTTCTTTAATCTTATGTTGGAGAAGATAATAAGAGCCGCAGAACTGAACCGCTCAGGCACAATACTTTACAAGAGCGTACAATTGCTGGCGTATGCCGACGACATCGATATTATCGGTAAAAACAAGGGCTACGTCTGTTCTGCCTTCTCGGGATTGGATAGAGAAGCAAAGCGAATGGGTCTGGTGGTGAATGAGGACAAACATCACATCAACAGTCATGTGTGCAAACAGTCAGAGCATACGCGTCTTGGCACCCACGTCACTGTTGACAGTTACAAGTTTGAAAAAGTAGACGACTTCGTTTATTTGGGAACCAGCATTAACACCAATAATAATGTCAGCCTTGAAATCCAACGGAGAATCACTCTTGCCAACAAGTGCTACTTTGGGCTGAGTAGGCAATTGAGAAGTAAAGTCCTCTCTCGTCGTACAAAGATCACACTCTATAAGTCACTCATCATGCCTGTGCTGGTGTATGGCGCGGAAGCATGGACAATGAAAGCATCTGATGAGGCGGCTCTTGGAGTTTTCGAGAGAAAGATTCTGCGAAAGATTTACGGACCTTTACGCGTTGGTGATGGCGAATATCGCAGACGATTTAACGATGAGCTGTATGAGCTTTACAACGATATAGACATAGTGCAGCGAATTAAAATTCAGCGGCTCCGCTGGCTTGGCCATGTCGTTCGGATGGACAGAAACGCTCCTGCTCTGAAAATATTCAACAAGGGCCGCGATGCTGGTAACAGAGGAAGAGGAAGGCCTCCTCTGCGTTGGAAACACAAGGTGGAGAAGGACTTGGCTTCACTTGGCATTTCCAATTGGCGTCAGTTAGCACAGAAGAGAAATGACTGGCGTGCTGTTTTGGACTCGGCCAAAATCGCTTAGGCGGTTACAGCGCCAATTAAGAAGAAGAAGAAGAGATGTGATGAAATAAGTAGAATATTTTATAATAATACTAAGTTTCTAAATATATGTTTTAAAGATGTTTGCTATATAATTTCCCACTGTTTAATTCATTGTAACATTGAACGATTTTTTCAACACGGCGGCCGCTCAGCGTTGAATTCTTAATAGTTCGGCGCAACTATCTCTATTTGTTGCAATTTCATTTGTTTACATTTACCAGCTGTTCATGTGGCAGCATATTCATCAAGCCGTTTCTAAGACGTAATTGTTGGGCCCAACAATTGCCAGAAGTTTCGTAGCAGTTGAGCTAAACAGCTACGTCTTATGAACGCGCCCAATAACACCAATCTCTGTATTGCTTACTGCTAACCAGGGTTGCAATACTTATTAAGATTATTATTATTATTATTATTATTAGGAGATTTTTCAGGCAACTTTTAGTTGAAAGCAACAATCGCCTGGTGTAAACGGCCTTTGAATGAAGTTGGTCGGCTGCCTACTTTCGTTCAACTTTTGATTCAACTAATTGCCTGTGAAAGTTGAATCATGTAAATTCCCTATTATTTATTCTTAATTTATTTCTGACGTTGTATAATTTTGCTAATAACATACTTTGTTGTGAAACATTATCTAAAAATTCTATGCAAATCCATGTATCGATGTATGCTCTTCGATGCATCGAAAAAAATCGATGTACATTTCCATGCATTTTGGCTGCATCAGTGAAATCTTTTCTACGCTGACTACATTGAGTTCCATGTCGGTCATGCCTTAAGGGCTAGACCCATAACTCTGTCACTAATGATATAGACACAAAACACCGTATGTCTAGTTTACAATAACTTAACTTAATGTTTAGTGCAGGTATACTATATACTCTTACAGTATGTATGCCAAAGTCCATATGTACAAAATCCCACTTAATTATGTATGTGGATATGTAAATTTTCTGTTTATGCTAGTATGTATGTATTTAAGTATCTGCACTAAATAGTTAATGATAATATGTGCTTATATACATACATAAGTATATACATACATACATTGGTACATACATGTCCACAAACACGACAGCTATGCAAAGTTACAATTTCTATGCTAATTGCTTGCTTGCTGATTTTCTGTTGCTTAGTGAAATGAGGACGATCAAACAAGTTTTTGATCACTTATTTTTATGTTAAATCTTCAGTTTCATCATTTGTAGTACATATATGTCTCACAATAACGAGTAGTACAAGGTTATATGACACGTTTTTTTATTATACTCTATATTTGTGGAATTCCCGTTCGCTCAGTATATTTCTAAATCGCATTATAGTTATAACATGATTCAATAATTTTTGGAAGGTAGTTTCACTTCAAAATTTTTGATATAAACCGTGTCTGTGACAAACACAAAATGTGGCCACTGCTATGATATAGAACTTGGGGATTTTCACTCGTTATTTTAGATATTTTTTAAAGAACATGTAAAGATTTATATATTTCATAACTGATCACTTCGTTTTTAATATACATATGTATACGTATTTAATACATACATGCCACTGCTAATTACATGAATAAAAATCATAAAACCGAAAATGTGACGGCAATATTTCTTGTTTAAAATGTTTTAGATGCATCGCACACCACGGACTTTATCGGCCACCGATTTAGTTGGGCTCGCCAGTCTTGCCATTGCTCTACAACTACTTGGTCGGAGCGAGTAAGGTTGTGTAGTGTGCGCACCGCCATAAATCTTCATGTACCCTGAAGTAAAGATTGTTCCAATTGCTTGAAAAATATAGTCGTAGGCATAGTAGTTTGGTATCTAGACCAAAGATTGTCCAAAAATTTAAAGCAATGTACTGTAAAACAGGTGAATTGTTCTAAAAGTGGTCAGAATGTAATGCATAAGGTATGAGGTTTGTTATAAAATTGGTTACAATGTCAGGCATATATGTAGGCACTTAGCCAACTAATTTTCATGTGCGGCGTTGGCGTGTAGTGGAGTATCCACTAAGAAAATCAGAGAACCCCAGTTCGAATCGCAGCTGGCGCAAATTTTATTTTTGTGTTATTTTTTCCTCCCAAAATTGGTTACAATGTAATGCAGAAGCGGACAATTGGTCCGAGCCTAGGACATTCAATGTCAAATGTAAATAGAATTTTACATGTTCCAGGACCAAACTTTGGACTACTTACAATCACTTGCAGTCTAGTTTTTGGTGTGCTCTAAGTCTATTCCGATATCCTACAGGGTACATATTTCAAGTGAGCCCTACTATTTAACTAGGCGGCCGATAAATTCTGTGGTGTGCGGTGGTTCTTATAACTGCGTCCTTTTACCTATTCCATATCCATGGAAGCAGCAGTTAATTTTTCTTAATTTTGTGTGAAGAAAATTATTTAAAAATATTGAAAAATATCTTTAATATGTTTGGCGTTCCTTTGTTTTATTTTTCCAACGTCAAAAGCTGTATTTTTTTTAAACTTGGTACAACAAAAAATACGAAACACGTTTTCTGTCAGATAGCTAACATAGCGGATAAGAAGAAGAAGTGGAACTAACTTCTAAAAATTATTATATATTAGGTTCATTCCTTATCTTTTTGGACTAAAATCTGAAAAGTGTCAAAATGCCAGAGCGTAAGCAAAATGCGCTCACTAAAAGAGAGTAACAGGAAAAGTAAAGGAACGCAAAAAACCAAATTTTTAGTCCAAAGAATGGCAACAACAAAACTAACGTCAAATAAGAACAGAAATGTATGTACAAAACACATTCACACAAGCACAAGCACAATAAACACTTGCTATATCAATTATTTTTTGCCTCCTTCCAATTTCAATTCATTTCTTTTACTTTTTAGATTATTCTCACTTTTTGCGTATTCTTTAATTTCCGTTAATTTAAATTCAGTTGAGTTTGACACTTTTCAGGATTTTGCCAGAAAAAATTCTTCTGACTAAATCTGACTACTTCGGACTGATGAGAGTCGCTCTCACTGACTGTTGCTCTCTCATTTTTGCTGTCATTTCCGAGTTAAGGAACGCTTTTTGGACTAAATCTGACTACTTCGGACTTTTTCTGACTATTTCTGGGAGATAAGGAACGCGCATATTGTTATAATTATGAAAAACATAACCAAGTAGTATAAAAATGTATTTCTCACTTTCATTTCAACCAACGTATGGGGAATCAACAACTCGATATAAATGTGTATAACTGAAAACTATGTATGTCGCTAGTACATTCTAGGGATATCAGTGCTTTTCAGGTTCCGAAAATTCCGGGATTTGCCTGTATTAATCCCGGGATCTCTAGAATTTTAAATATCGAATTGATTACAATAAAAGCCTTTCAATTTCCAAGAAACTTGTTTTAATGCAGTTGTACAATATGGCGTAAATTGCTTTGAATTGGAAACTTGATTACTAGGTAATATTTACAAATAAATCAACCCATTCAGCCGTACGGAGTAAGCTTTTATTTTTTAATTTTTTTTTACAAATCAGGCAAAAAAGCTGGTAAAATAAGTTGTGAAATATTTTGTAATGGAGGAGATAGGGGTAATTATGTTCAAATGGCTATGATTACCTACAGTTCAGCCGGCAAGTGTTGAGGCCGAAAAATGTTTTTCATGAGTAGGTTTTGTATGTAACATGTTCAGGTTAAGATTAGAAGACTCCACTTTGAATGCTTTGCTGCTCTTACATACGTACGCATTGTAAATGCAATTATAATAATTAATCTTTTTTTTAATATGACTTTAGTTATATACCATTACTTATGTTTCTTTTATTGACTAAAATAAACACGTCAAGAGGTTTTATTTTTGTGTATCTTTTATGTATTTTTATTCCACAATCACATAGCTTTTTAAATACAATTTAAAAATTTACCAGATACTTTAAGATTTGTCTGTATTAATAAATATGTACGTGATTTTTAAAATCAGTTTGTCGTAAATTTTAAATAGATTTATTTTACGGTATGTTTAAATGTTTTCAGTTATTGAATTTTTACTCATACTCATAAAAGTTATGTCTCCTGGGATTACTTTAAAAATATTCCGAAATCCCGGGATCACAATTTTCCGCTAATACGGGCATTACTAGTACATACATCTAGCTGCAAGTGAAATAATACAAAATGATGTTGTTGGAAATTTATGATTATCTATTACTTTATAATAATTTTAATGTAAAATAAAGTTCGAACTATGACAGAAACAACATATGTAAATAGAAGTTTCAAAGCTTGCACCAAGTTAACAAAACTTAATCAAGAAATGTTCATCAAATTTTCGAGTTTTATAATTTGATAGCTTCGAAACATTTGAGTATGCAGTTTTGTAGTCCATTCAACTCATGGGTTCTTTCCCGTACTCAACGCGGGATCCCGCGGGATTCTAAAACAGCCCAGAAATGAATCCCGTACTCAAACGAACGTATTGGATCGTAACTGTTTTCTTCTTCCTACCCTAAACAGCCCGGACTTTTTCTCCAGGTAAAAAATTAATAAAGTGTCAAAGTACATTCCAGCTGTTGTGTTGTTTACATGTTGCTTGCATTTGCTTTGTGATTTTAAGGAATAGTGAATGGCTTGTTGATATATTTTCAGTCTTTTTATGTGTGTATATGTACTTGTTTATCAATTACAATCAAAATGGTGAAACCAAAATTCAATTCAACGGTTTCTCAAATTCTGGGAACCAAATGTGGTTTTTTGCGTTTCCCGTAATTCTGGACATTGTACCATTTTAGATAGCAAACTTTTCGCTCACTCTCTAATTACCGGACCCGGTCCGGATTGTGCCGGAAACAACCTAGTACCTATAAAAAATAAAGTGCAGGTTTCACGTTGCTTAAAATTGCCGTTAGTTTTTTAGAGCATTTTAGATTGCCAGCATCATCATTTTGAATTTTGCTACTTTTATTATACTCACAGCTATACATACATACATATGTATATGAAAAAGATAATTTAATATAAATATATGAAATCCGTAAATCACTCACTTTCTGCTGCAACAAATAGTGTTAGGGTACCTAGCGCCAAATTCATAAATTTCTGTTTCATTTTCAAAAAGTTTTGGTTTTTTGATTTTCTTCACTAATATTCACAGCCTTAAATGTTGCAATAATAAATCGGAGCGTTTTGTCACCGTTCTTCTGCACTGTACCGCAACTGAATACAAACTATTTTTCTTTGTCTGTGATTCCAACTTTTGAAGACTTGCATCGAGCTAAGCCACGTTCATTTCCAAACCGGTTAATACTTTTTTAGCTTTATCGAAGTGTGGTTAAACAACTTAAAATCCAGTTTAATAAGAAATTGAGCAGAGTGTGAATGATGCCCACACGCCCATATGAGTACTTTGGTAAATTGACAGCGCAGTGCATACATATATATGTATGTATGTACATTAGGGTGGGCCAAAAACAGTAAAGTCGGAATTGTAATGCTCTCAGGATTTTTCTATATCGAAAAAAATAGATCCCTATTTTTTTAGTTGGAAAACAAAAAGCGCTCAAAGTTTTCCATGTATTTTTATATGAGAAAGAAAACAACTTTTCGTAGAAATGGTATAGAATTCTTGAAAATCAATATCTTTCGATCGGAAAACTCTGGTTCTCTTCAGGAGACTTTCAATAATAATACCCAATTGTCTATTTAACCATTTTTTAATACTAACGATTTTTTATTGGTCCGCCTATTGCATTTTTCGGGGTTTTTGTGGGTTTTAGTTGAGACCTATAAATTATAGTTGCGAAGAAAAAATGGTTAAATAAACAATTGGGTATTATTACTGAGAATCTCCCGCAGGTAAACAGAGTTTTCCGATAGCAAAATATTTATTAAGAATTCTATACCATTTCTACAAAAAGTTTTTTTCCTCCATATAAAATACATGGACAACTTTGGGCGCTTTGAGCGACCTCTAAATATTTTTTGATTTCAAAAAAAAAAATAGGGGTATATTTTTTCTATCCTATCTCGGCAACCAGTTCGAAAACGCCCTATCTCAAAAAACTTTCCAACAACGCCGTATTTCCGAATTTGTTTGAAGAACGCACTATTTTAGAATTTGATTGAAAAACGCCCTATCTCTTAACTCGGTTGAAAAACGCCCTACCTCAGGGCATTTTCAACGTATTTTCATTTGAGATAGGGCGTTCTTCATCCAAATTCTGCGATAGGGTGGTTTTCAATAAAACTCTGAAATAGGGCGTTCTTCAATCATATACTAAAGTAGGACGTTCTTCAAACTTTTTCTGAGATGGGGCGATTTCAAACTCGCTGCCGAGATAGGTCGATATTCCACTCAGCCATCGATATACAAATATATGCAAGTGGCAACGATGGCAAAAAATATGAATTTGGAAGTATAAAATGGGCGCGTAGATATGTTAAGAGTGAGAGTGAAGCGAGTTTTTAATTATCAAGTGAAAAACTGAGGCTATATGATGAGGAAGATTACCAACAAAAAGTAAACAAGAGGGCAATTCACCTAAATGCGTAAATACCTCATAAACCTTACTAAATTTTGTATGGAAAACCGGTTTATTTACCACTTTTACGCGGTTACGAGGCATTTATGCGTTTGATGAATACCCTGAATGTCTTCAAAGAAAATAAAACGCGAAGTGAATCAAGTGGTAGACGTACTGTCGGACTGTAGACAGAAAAAGGGAAACATTAAAACCCTTAAATTTTAAGGAGATTTATTTTAATACGACATTGATTAACTAAATATTACAAAAGGAATAAAAAAATGAATATTTAAATTTATCTATGTCGTTTCAATCAAAACGTTATAAATTATTTTAATTTCAGAATTTTAATGATATGAATGTATTTTTGAGGCCGATTGGAGAATCACATTGGAGTTCAAGTTTAGAACTAGCTTTTTCTCAACTGGAGAAACAGTCATATTCGCATACAAAGAAAAATGCCCTTTTGTTGAGAACGCTCTGATGCTATGTTGAGGTACTGTTGAAAAACAACGTTCGAGATTTGAGAAATACCTTATTTCTCATCTTAACCTCAAATTCAGCTCAAATCTAAATGTTTGTTGGGTATATTGTACATGCATATGGATGAATTCACTCGTGTGTTGCGAGAGCACATTAGTACATATATACATATGAATACGTTTACAATTTAGCGAACCCTTTATAAATCGAACTGCAAAAGTCTCATAATCAAAAAAAATCAAAAACTCTAGAAACACGGTTTAAACACGCTCCCATGGTAAAAATTAAACCTCGTTTTATTCTAGTGAGCTATTTTTACGCAATATAGAAAAAGAGGTGGCATTAATTTCTGCATATACATATTAGGTTTATATATAAGGAGCTTAACTCCCTAATCTGTAATTATCCGTACAAAATTCGTCCCTCGTTAATGTGCAATTATAAAATAATCTCAGATTAAACCAGTAACTTTTCGGTGTCCAAAAGGTAAAGGTATTTTTAAACAAATATTAAGCTAAAATATATTTAAATTGCTTAATATAGCAGGAAAAGGTGACCACTGTGGCACCGAGAAGGAACATAACCCTTCCTTGAGATGTGAGGATAACAAGCTCATCAAATTTGACAGCTAATAATCTAAGATTTGTCTATGTACACGGGGAGATTAAAAAACGAGCTTTGATTGAGATTATATTTATACATATGTGAACATACTTCAAAGGAATATAGGGGATATAGGCAGATAGTATATAAAATGTTCAGCATGAAAAATGAAGTCCATTAAGCCGTGACTGTCTGTCCATCCGTCTTGATTTCACATGATTTCAATTATGCACAAAATGGAGTTTATACACTAACGTGATAATACGCATAACGTGATAATTGTGCATAGTGATAGAACGATACGAGTGCTGAGTACAGAATATCGACCTTTTTCATGAGCACTGAGTAGTATCGAGAAATATGAAAAAGTATCGACGCGTTGAGAACTTATTTAAGCAAATTTTTCATTTATTCAGAGCATGAATGTGTAAATTTATCAGTTTTGAATTACTGGGTTGACTTGGTTAACCTTTGGATGTTCCATGTTATTCCAAAAACCAGAATGCCATGCGTACACGGAAACCACATAATTTACAATTTCAATTGATTAAGATAAAGATAAAGATAAAGATAAATATAAAGATAAAGAGAAAGATAAAGATAAAGATAAAGATAAAGA
>NW_016157603.1:350-664 GCF_001687245.7 Rhagoletis zephyria | reverse complement strand
TAACAGTTAACAGTTAACAGATAACAGATAACAGATAACAGATAACAGATAACATATAACTGTTAACAGATAACAGATAACATATAACAGATAACAGTTAACTGATAACTGATAACAGATAACAGTTAACAGTTAACAGTTAACAGTTAACAGATAACAGATAACAGATAACAGATAACAGATAACAGATAACACATAACAGATAACAGATAACAGTTAACAGTTAACAGTTAACAGATAACAGATAACAGATAACAGATAACAGATAACAGATAACAGTTAACAGTTAACAGTTAACAGTTAACAGTTAACAG
>NW_016157603.1:0-155 GCF_001687245.7 Rhagoletis zephyria | reverse complement strand
GATAACAGATAACAGTTAACAGTTAACAGTTAACAGTTAACAGATAACAGATAACAAATAACAGATAACAGATAACAGATAACACATAACAGATAACAGATAACATATAACAGATAACAGATAACAGTTAACAGATAACAGATAACAGATAACAG
>NW_016157602.1:221777-243412 GCF_001687245.7 Rhagoletis zephyria | reverse complement strand
AAGTCTATTCATGATGAAATGTCAAAGCATACTGAGCATCTTTCTCTTTGACACCATGTCTGAAATCCCACGTGATCTGTCAAATACTAATGCATGAAAATCCTAACCTCAAAAAAATCACCCGTTACATTAATTATGTAGGGTATATAAACTCTATGCAGTTAGACTATAAACAAATAGCGAGGGAGACTCGCAGAGATGCGGTGTTAGCGAAAGTTATGCATAGCGTTCAAGAAGGTACAATATCCGAGTTGAAAAATAAGGAGTTCGAGCCTTTTCGAACTAAAGCGTTAGAATTGAGCGTGGAGTCAGGCTGTTTACTATGGGGTTATCGTACGGTTATATCGCCCAAATTAAGAAAAGCAGTACTCGAAAGCTTTCATAGCTCCCATTTAGGTATTGTTAAAACGAAATCGTTAGCCCGCTCATTTATTTGGTGGCCCAATATAGATAGGGTTGTCGAAATTTTAATAAAAAGCTGTAAGCCCTGTCAACTATCCCAACCAAGCCCTGAAAAAAGTTCTTTAATTCCATGGGTACCAACAGAATCTGCTTGGAAACGGGTTCACGTGGATTTTGCTGGCCCCTTAAATGGGTTTCATTTACTTCTAACAGTTGATTCCTTTTCAAAATGGGTAGAAGTTTTTAAAACGAAAGATATTTCCAGTGCTTTCACAATAAGTAAATTAACCGAAACGTTCTGCAGATTCGGTTTAGTCGATACCCTTGTTAGCGATAATGGAAGTCAATTTACTTCCGCAGAATTTCAAACGTTTATGGCTAGAAATGGTATAAGGCACATACGTACGGCTCCAGGGCATCCGGCTACAAATGGACAAGCTGAGAACTTTGTCAAAACGTTAAAAAAATCACTGTTAGCGAATTTCAGTGTCTATAAAAAAGATAACTTTGATGCGATTTTGAATAGATTTTGACAAAGCATTGTACCACCAACGAGTCACCCGCGAAGCTGTTATTCGGCAGAGAACTTAAATCGAGGTTTAGTAATATAAAACCACCTTTAGTAAAGGATAATATACAAAAGTATCAGCAAGCTGCTATAAAAAATCATAGAGGCCACCGTGAGGCGTATTTTAACGTAGGGCAAAAAGTTCTTGTTAGAAATTACTCCNGTGGTCAACAGTAAAAAATCGCTTAGGTCCTCGAAATTACACTGTGCTGTTATCTCAAGAAAATCGCCTTATCAAACGACATCTGGATCAAATTCGCAATGCAGAACCTGGTGATGGAGATCAGCGATTATTCCGCAACACAACGAGCGATAGTCCAGTGCATCTTAAGCCAGCGCCATTAGCAGATACTGAACCTGTTCGTGATTCAGAGCATTCGCTTTCTAGGGGAGAGAAATTAGAATCAGAAATAAATATAGCACAAAGACTACCTGCTAGAAGTAGTAAGACAAAAGCAATCGAAGCCATGCATAACGTTAAATTCTAATTCTCAATATTTTCTTCTTCATTTTCTTCATTCTTAAGCTTAAATAATATGTTCTACAATTTAATATTATGTATAAAAAAATTACTGAAATTGTAGATAATCATCCTGAGGAAAGAGTTGTTGAGTATGAACAAAGCATAATACATGTTACAAACAGCTGATACCAAGTATACACACTTTCTTATACTCTTTAGCACTTAAGTTTTAGTACTAAGCATTATCATGTAACTTGAACTAAATAAAATCTCTCTTGCTTCTCAACCATCAACGCGTATACATCTCAATTAAACATTCAATTAATTACCAATCGAGCAATTTATAATTGAAATTTTGTATGGCAAATCGATCTTAATTAGTGCATTAATTGAGAAAGCTTGGATAATTGCTCGATTAACTGCCTGTCTGAAAATAGTATAAGGCTGCCACGAACTGCAATCAGCACAAACAGACTGGGATCAAACAATTCTGCGTCCAAGAAATTCGAGTTCAGCCATGTTTCAGTTATCACAAAAACATCAAAATCCATATGTGAGCTAAGCATGCGTACAACATCTGACTTACTTCTAAGCCCAGAGGTGTTATGGTAGTAGATTCTAATACGCTTATATGCATGGGAAGGAGTCATAAGAGTTACTCCTGTTGTGTTGGTTTTTCCACTTTGCGAAAAAACGGAAAGGCCGAACAGATACATTAACAGGCCAAAACTCTGGCTTCATCAGATTATCATAATGTTGATCACCGACCCCAAGCTTAAAATTAATATGCGTGAGCGAATTCGTATCTGACCCGTAACACGAAATCTGTTGCTTTTCAATACCGGCATATTTCGCCACATAATCAATTATATTGCCAGATAAGACTGTTGGCGGGAATGATGACAAATGTAGCCACTTAACATTAACACGGGCACTTAACATTAACACGGACACCAAGTTCATTACAGACATTAGAACCCATCACACGAGTACGCTTTTTACATTTCTTATTTCTTCTGTTCTCAGCTGTTAACCAAGCAGAGTTATAAGTAGCATTGGTAGGCACATCTGCATCGTAATTGCAGTTGGAATTGCATTTGCAAATTTTGTGCTTGCTGCCATGGCAACCGTGTGCAATTTATTGTTGTGAATTTACAAATGCAACGATTATGCAAATGCAAGAGCTTATGCACAAGATCCTGAACAGCCCTAATAGGGAATTTACATGAGGCGATTTTTCAGGCGATTTTTAGTTGAAAGCAACAATCGCCTGGTGCAAACAGTCTTTCAACTAATCGCTTACAATGAAGTTGGTCGGCTCCCTACTTTCGTTCAACTTTTGGTTCAACTAATCGCCTGTGAAAGTTGAATCATGTAAATTCCCTATAATATATGTGACCTGGTCTACGGAAAGGGGGCTTAGGTGTCAAAAAATCAATTTTCACTTTTTGGTTGATTCGGATGGAAGATGAGGTGCTTTTTCACGTGGGGAAAAGCAGAAATCCTAACTTGCTTAGAAGTGTACTAAAAATGTAGAGAAAGAAGAGTAAAAATACGACAAAATATAATTTATTGGTAATGAACAAAATACATTGAATTATAAGCTATAAAGANATGCACTTTCCACTAAATTTACACGTTATTTACACTCAATATATGTGCAGTTAGAGTGTGCACGATCGAACAAATATTTACTTTTAGTATATTACAGCTCTTTATGAAAAATTGATTGTTGTTTAATTATTAGTGGTATTCGTCTAAACCGATAACTTTATCAAGCAGATAATCTTATAAGTTTACGCACTCTGTTACATGAACGACCCACACTCTCTTTTCGTTTACACATGCGCCAATAGTCGTGTTTTCTTTGGTTATAGAGCACAGCATCACTAACTTTATACTACTAGCACGAGGATAAAGAAATTATAGTAACAAACTCACTAAGGGCCGGTTACTCAATGTCTGGTTAACACTAATCTGCGGTTAAACATCGTTATCGACGTCTTCGACTCCATGCATACAACAGGGAGTCGGTAACGTCGATAACTATGTTAAACCGGAGATTAGTGTTAACCAGACATTGAGTAACCGGCCCTAAATGGGAAAAAATTATATTTACGAGATAATATTTATTTAACTAAATATACATATGACATAATTGCTATTTATTTGAAGCAAGTTAAAAGAAACAATGGCAGAATGTCTGTTTGTGTATGAATTGTCATTAATGTCATAGACAACTGGCTGTTCATTTTGAATGATGGGCATATGTATGTACTTATGGACAGCAATGTTTTCATGTATGTACATATGTTTGAATGACTGTATATATATTTGTACGTATGTACATATGTTTGTGTATGTACATATGTTTGTGTAATTGTATATATGCACATATGTAGTACAAACGAAACAAATCTAATAAGCTGCTCGTTGATAAAAATACGAACTGTACTGAGTGTCAAAAATTATGTGTTTGTTGTACATTTGTTCATGTTTGTCATTGTGCGTTTAATTTTCTAGAGTAGTTTTGTGGTTTTGCTATCTCCTTGTTTTAACTCGTCCTTCGTTGGTATAGTCTGATGAACATATGTGAGGATGATAGCAAGGCCAACTTATATAAGGTAGTGTTACAGGAGCAGTTGAAATTTTCGCCCGATGTTGTGCTCTAGATTGCACCCTTTGTGGGCCTGTTGAATGAATTTATGTCTTGGTTGTATGAAAGATAAAAAAATTAGGATTTTCTGGCAAGTTGTATAACTTATCGCTACATTAATGGACATGTTGTACAAACTCATTTAATTTACGTTTATTTTGTACACTTAATAACCGAAAATGGATAACTCAGCCGAAATAGGTACGTGCTTTCGTTGAATTTTATAAATGTAAAGCTGAAATTAGTCGAGAACGCGGAACGAATACTTAAACGCAGTCTGTATACGCAGAATTTTGTCGATTACTGGAGCCCTCAGTGTTGCTTACTACACTGTTGCCACTCATCAATGCCATTTCATAAACTTACCCTTTCAACCACAATTTTTCGTGCTATAATAGATTTTAGCTAAATATAAACTACTTAGTTTTCAACAAAAACCTTATTCAATAGTAAATTTCAAATATTTTAAACATATTTTGAGTAGGAACTTATATCTTTTTTACCATCTGTAAAACTGACGAAGTGGCAACCATCTAAAGAAGGAGAAATCAGCTGACACGGAAAAATCTAAATTCCGCAGATTTCTGCGCTACGGGCTACAACTACAGAAAAATTCTGCGGTGTTGAGTTTTCATTTACATGGCGCTTTGGTAAGACAGATCGTGTCAGCTGACTCGGGTTTACGTACCGGTAGGTTTACGTTCTTGACTAATTTCAGCTTAAGCCGAAACTATGAAATTGTAAAGATTAGATTTTATGAGACTGCTCGCAAAATAGCAATGTTTGTGGGCAAAACGGCCAACTTGATTGCGGATTGATTTGAACCAACGTTTTCGGCTTGCAATGTGTCAAAAGGATGTGTTTGTTGTAATTCATTCTGTCATTTACTACCATTATGCGTAGGCCAATTCATGAAATCATTTCATGCGTTTGAGTAGAAACTGAATGAATGAACACCATTTTATGATTTCAATTAACGCGAAATAGAGTTTATGCACTTAGTTTTTACTCAGATCGATAAAATGATTTCGTGAATTGGACTACGCATACATGTGATACTTATGCTTTTAATTTATAAGGTAATTTTATGTTTTTATACTCTTGCTACCACATGAATATATGAATTCGTGATAAGAATATATGAATTCGCCTTGGAAGATAGAAAGACCATGAGTAAGAATAAATGCCGAACAAAGGAATTTGTCTTCTTTCAACTTAAATATATGCATTTTGCAAAAAAAAGTGCGTACGCTACTTAGTGCCTTGGTAATGGTGAACTCGTAAGGATCTATTGATTGCATTATAAACATTTTCATTTATTTGTTAAACATACAATTACTTCCATTACAACCCGGTCTTAGGGATGCTAGAAGCGCGAATTCATATAAGGTGGTGTTAGCGGAAAATGAATAAATAAATTTTATGTATGTATGTATATCAGAAAATTAATAAGATGAAATGAAATTATTGTTTGATTTCTAACCAAACCTATGTATGTAACTCAGTCGCCTAAGGGGTTGATGAACCGTAAACATATGTTTACACATCCAATTTCGTGAGTAGGTAACTGGTACTCACACCTTTTTTAAGAAGTTTCACTTCTATCATGTGTATGGTATTACATTTCGCTTCGGAAGAAGAAGTGTCCGACGATGATTTAGATTGTATTCAACGGAACCTTTCCTCTACCATGTCTTCTCCCGTTGACTTTGGCGCTCTCGTTCTTTCCGATGAGGACATAATTAAAGGGATAAGATACATAAAAAAATTCTTCGCAGACTGATGCTGATGGTCTCTCTGCAATTCTATTTAGGAGTTGTGATTCGCTGGTGGAACCGCTGAAATTATTATTAAGCAAATCTTTATCATCTGGAATTCTTATCGATGATTGGAAGCGAACTTCTATCACCCCAATATTTAAGAGCGGTTGTATGAATAACATTTCTAACTACAGACCGATCTCTAAACTATCAACCGTTGCCAAACTTTTTGAAGCTATCGTTAATGATGAACTTTACTTTCACGTCAAACATATGATCAGTTCTAACCAACATGGTTTTGTTGCAGCAAGATCTACGCTAACTAATCTTTCTGTCTTCACTGAAGACTGTTATTAAGCCTTTCGTCGAGGCGTGCAGGTGGGTACGATTTATACGTATTTCTCCAAAGCCTTTGACAAAATTTCCCACAAAATTCTTTTAACTAAGCTGGAGTGCTTTGGCGTACATTCAAAATTTTTAAAGTGGGCTAAATCGTACTTACATAACAGGATAAGTGCGGTTGTCGTAGATGGTGTTGCTTCGGACCCTTTTGTCGCTATCTCAGGTGTGCCTGAGGGTAGCATATTAGGACCTCTATTCTTTAACCTGTTCATTAATGATATCTCTTCGTGGTTTTCATCCTCTAGGTTTCTGCTTTATGCGGATGACTTGAAACTTTACTCTGAGATTGACTGCACCAATGACGCTACAGCTCTTCAACTGGAGTTTAATAAGCTTAACAATTGGTGCGTTAGGAATCGACTGTATCTAAACATTAATAAATGTCACAGTGCGACGTTCACTAAACTGCACTATCCCTTGCACACGTCGTATAGCATTGCAAACTCTACGCTTGAGTCGGTTCATGAAGTCAAGGATCTGGGGGTGTACTTTGACACTTTTACTTTTGCTATGAAGGAACTCTTCTAATTTCTCAGTTCCATACACACTTAAGATGCTGTTTGCGGCTTTTGTGCAGTCTAAACTAGAATACGCGGCATTTATTTGGAGGCTGTATCATAATAATAATAATAGATTGGCGCTAACACATTTGTTAGTGTTTGGCCGAGACCTATTCATATAAACAGGTTGGAGAGAGTTCAAAAAATGTTCCACCGTTTCGCTCTACGTTCGCTAAATTTCACACTCCCGATTCCGTCATATGAGTCTCGGTGCCGTCTAATCAGCCTACTGTCCTCAAATGATAGAAGAACACTCTTGGCGATATCTTTTATTTCTGACATTGCTACATGCAGGATTGACTGCCCATCCCTTCTTGAGAGGTTGCACTTCAATGTTCCGAGTAGAAACCTCCGTCGCTTTGAGGTATTTCGAGTTGGCCTCAGCAAAACGGCATATAGTGCCAATGCTCCTATTAATAGAACTCTAGTTTAACGTATTCGCAAATTCTTTAGACCTAGACTTATCAGTTTCTAAATTTGCTCTTAAAACCCAGTTAAGTGATTATTTTATCAGTCATTAGTGTAGTTTATGATCTCAACTTATATGTAAGCGTTTGTTAATTTATTATGAGTGTGACGAACTGCCAAAATGTCTGTTTCATGTGAATAATTGTCTTGAATAATAGTGGTATTCATCTAGTAAACCGATAACTTTATCAAGCAGATAATCTTATAAGCAGGGCTAGGATTCTGTTGACTTGTCAACATTTTTTTGGTGCTTCGGAGACGTTTCCTGTATATTTATAATCTTCGTTTATTTAGTCTAGATTTCAAAACCGAAAAGTTTTTAGGTAAACTTTTTGCTTTTTTCCCCAATTTTTTATTAATAGGTAATTTTTCATAGTTTTGAGACATTTTTGGGATACTTTTTACCATTTTTAGGTCATTTTGGCAACTTTTAAATATATTTTTATAACTACAGACATTTTCTGAAGTTCGCTTTGCAACACTGAATTACACATACCTAGATTTTTATTTTGGTGTGTTGTGACGTTATCTTTTCCGCATAAGTTTACCGTTTTCAGAATACATTTGAAGTTCTGAGAATAAAATGCCAAAACAAAAGCCATCGAAAAGCAGTCACTTAAATAAATTGGTTGATGAATTTGGCTCCGAAATATTTTCGACTGATGGCGCAATATTATTTTGTAAAGTTTGTGAAGTTAAAGTTTTGGCGGATAAGAGATACACAGTGCAGCAACAGGCCGCGAAAGAACAAGCGTGGTTAGGAGCTTTTGGAAAAAAGAAAATCCAAGCAGTTACTTTTGATTGAAGCTGCATCAAACAGTTGCAGAAACAACGACTTTTTCAGGGAATTGTGCGATGTATTGGTTTCAGCTGATATTCCGATAAGTAAAATACACAACATTAAACTGAAAAGTATTTTGGAAACTTACACAGGGCGTAAGATATCCGACGAATCGACTCTGCGAAAAAAATACTTACCGTTTTGCTATGAGGCAACGATAAATAATATAAGAAACTGCATTGCTGGCAAAAAAATTTGTGTATCAATAAGCGACGTGGAAGGCTGTTATATTGCCAACGTTATAGTGGGCACCATTGAGCAAGAAGAACCATGCCAGACATACATGTGAGATGATCGAAAAAGTTAACCACACCACCATATGCCAGCTTTTTCATAAATAAATTACTTTACTTTGGCCAGAAGTTACGAGTATTTACGAATTGTGTATGTACCTTTATAATAGGTTTGATTCTTTTAGTTTTTGCTTGTAGGTATTCGACATGATGACGTCTTGCTATTTGTGACCGATGCTGCTCCCTACATGGTCAAAGCAGGAAAATCTATTAACAGTTTTTATCCTAAAACGATACACCTAACGTGCCCAGCTCACGCTTTGCACAAGGTCGCGGAGGAAATACGATCAATATTTCCAGTCGTTGATGGGCTCATATCAAAAACTAAAAAGGTTTTTATCAAGGCACCATCACGAAAAGATAAATTTAAAATGATTGCATCTAGTGTGCCTGTAATCATCCGTTGGGGTATGTGGTTAAGTGCATGTGCATACTACTGCGAACATTTGGAGGCAGTGAAAAATGTTATAAATTCGTTTAATAGCCTTGATGCTACGGCCATTGGAGAGGCGCAGCTACTTTTTTCAAATGATGAACTGAAGGGTCAACTAGCATATATAAAAAATTTAAAATTTTTTAGGGCATTTTTTCATTTTTTTTGGTAATTTTTAATGATTTTTAAGGTCATAAAGTAATTTTTTTAAGGTAATTTTCCGCTAGTTTTTAGGTCAACAAAATCCGAGCCCTGGTTATAAGTTTACGCACTTTGTTACAAGAACGACCCACACTCTCTTTTCGTTCACACATGCGCCAATAGTTGTGTTTTTTTTGTATCACAGTATCACTAATTTTATAATACTAGCACGAGGATAAAGAAATTATAGAAACTTACTCACTAAATGGGAAAAAATTATATTTACGAGATAATATATATTTAACTAAATATACATATAACATAAATGCTATTTATTTGAAGCAAGTTAAAAGAAACGATGGCAGAATGTCTGTTTGTGTATGATTTCATTTGTCGCGGCTACCAAACTTTGCGGCCAAATTATCAGTGAAACAAAACAAACAGAACGGATAATATTTTAAATATTTGGCTATTTCTTTATTCATTCTGAACGTTTGGAATAAACTTTTTTGTTTAAAGAAACGTAGCCTTTTTATTGAGCTTTGTACCACGATTGTTTATTAGGAAAAATTTAAAAAGCAACAAAGTGTAAGCGGTAGAAGTTATAGCAGGTATTTCGGAGATCACCACATCTCTTCATCAGACTTCTTTTTTCTAGACTTCAGCAGGGATCGAACCTGCGTAATCGATGTTCAAATTCAGAAGCGTTAACCACTGAGCTATGTACATCCCGTAAACTCTTGTTGCTAATTAATTTTCCTTATTCAACCAACTACTATGAAGTGCAGCTGATTTTCCACTATTTAAACTCGACAGCGTGGTTGTTGTTGTCAATTCTATACCAGAGACTGGCAAACGAAGCTGATTTTGTGACTATAAACCTGCTCACATTATAAACGGGGGAAGAATGCACACCACTGCATAGCGTACAGTGCTTGCAAATACAGCCACCACAAGTGAACGATAGTTATAGCAGCTCACACTGATATTGACTTCGGCAAAACAGTATTCCGAGTGAATGGGCAGGAAACCAGCAACCGCCGTATTTGATCGACTGCCGAAAGCACGATACTGCATTGGGACGGTTGCCGAAAGCACGAGAGCTCATTTGGACGGTTGCCGAAAGCATGAGAGCTCATTAGGACGGTTTGCGAAGGCAAGACGCCGCAGTTCGTTTGTTGCAGAAGTCGTCTGACTTGTTGCTGAAAGCCATTTCATTTGTTGCTGAAGGCATGTTTGATGGGTTGCCGAAGTCATGATACTGTATTTCAAAAACAATTCAACGACATTTGCTTGTTTGAAATGAAGCATTGATATGTACATACATCCATACATACGTACGTATACATATTCCTCACAACTAGCCTGCCAACACGTTCTTGGCGCCAGCAGAGAGTAAAGCAATTGCAAGGTAGACGCGCTATAAATACATACATACATACGAGACGATAAATTTCCCTTTACAACAGAGGTGGGCAGCTTCGACAGAGAATTTTTGTAGTGTGCGAGAAAGAGAAGAAGAGAAGCCGCAGCAGGCCTAGCGAATGCCAACGCTGTTAGTAATTCATCGGATACTTCAGAATTCCTTCTCTATTATCAAAATGCAGGTGGTATAAGAACAAAAATACTGCCATTGTTGTTTTTTTCATCCTTGGCTCTCTATGATATCATAGTCTTAACAGAAACTTGGCTTTCTGAATGCCATCATACTGCAGAAATGTTCGATTGCCAAGTGTATAACGTATATTGCAAAGACAGATGTCCCCGCACAACTGGTCTCTCTAAAGGCGGCGGTGTACTTGTTGCCGTTCGTTCGAGTCTACCCAGTAGGCAAATAACCCTGTCCTCTGAAATGAGTTCAGACCAGAGCCATTTCGATATTGATAAAATTATTGTGAAAAGCGTTATAGATAAATTGCATGAATTATTCACTGCAGTAAGTTACATACCTCCATTAAGTCCAATTGAATTGTATAAAATACATACAAGTAATTGTTGCTCGATATTGAATAGTCTAAATGATAATCAAAACATTATAATATTGGGTGACTTCAATTTGCCAAATGTTAAATGGTAGTTTGATGATTATGTTAAGCAATTCTTGCCATATGATGTAACAAGCGAGAGTGAATGTGAGGTACTCGACACCTTTGCCGAGTTTAACCTCTCTCAAATTAATGGAGTGTTTACTAATAATGATTTTAAATCTGATGTCGAATCCCTCTCTTCAACCCTCTCTTTCTTCTTCTCTTTGTGCAACACTCTACGTCATTCCTCGACCATTCTGCCTATTTCTCGTCGTTCGCTTCGGGTTGCCGCAGTATTCTCCACACTGCCCTCCACCTAAGTCTGATCGTCCCGATCATACACACTTGCTGTGCCAAACGATGCAAGCCTTTCCAAGTGGAGCACCTTCATCTTGTTTCTTGGTCTCCCAACGGTCTGGAATCGATACACTACGCCATTCAGCCGTTCGACGACCTTATACGGACCTTCCCAGTTGCATTGTAATTTTGGGGACAAACCTTTCTTCCGTTGTGGATTGTACAGCAACACTAACTCTCCCTCTTGGAAACCCTCGGAGTTCATTGCCTAGTAATACCTGGCCTTCATCTTCTCACTCATAATTTGAGTTCGCTGTCTCACAAGAGCATGTATCTCTCTCAGCTCCTCTTCCAGGACGTTGGACGTATCTTTCCCAATCCTCCTCGCATCGCAATGTTACTCCAAACTTCAGGTCACTAGGCTCACTGCCGAAGATTACCCTTGCAGGAGTTTTACCCGTTGTTTCATGCACGGCTGACCGGTCCACGACCTTCCGCAAATGCTCTTCAGTGAAGATTCTATTGCTTTATTCAGAGTGCGTTCCTCAAATAATTTCAACATTAAAAATGAAATTTGACCGGCCTGAACTTATTATAAACGTTTTGCTTGACCAAATCCGTAACATGCCGCCCCAAACGACGGATAATTTGGAGAGCTTAGTAAACTTTGCGCTTGAAGTGCAAAATGTTTGCGCATCTATGAAGGCTTCTGGGCTACAGGCACATCTCAATAACCCAGAACTGGAACAGAAATTAGTATCTAAGCTGCCCGCCATATTTCAAGCGTTCTGGGGAATGCACAAATTGTCACTGACCGAAAGCAATCTGAAAAATTTCAGTAAATGGTTGTTCCAGCTGGCCGAAGGTGCCAACAGCGTTATTAAACCCAATTCGCAGAAGGAACGTAAGCGTGGTGAGTTACATATTCATTCCGAGGGAAAGAAGGACCACAAATTGGTAAGCGGTATCGTTTGCAAATCTAGTTCACATACGATATTTCATTGCGATTCCTTCAAGGGCATGTCACGAGCAGATAAGTGGGAAATAGTGCGGGCTCACAAACTATGTCGCCGATGCCTACATCAACACAGTCCGTTTAATTGCAGAGCGAACATCGTTTGCAATATGGATGGGTGCAAATTGAAGCATCATCCACTGTTGCATAAGTTTCCAGCTCATGTCACGACCAATGTAGTAAACACTCATATAATCAAAAACAACGAAATACTCTTTCATATTGTGCCTGTTGTATTATATGGTCGCGATATCCAGGTATCGACGTACGCGTTCCTTGACGATGGTTCTTCGATTACGCTTATAGAATTACAACACGAGCTGGAAGTAGAAGGCACAAAGCGACCGCTATGTTTACGATGGTGCCACGCATCGCTACGAGGATGATTCGGTAGTGGCCGATATTTTGATATCGTCACCAGGTGGGAAGCGATTCACCCTTAAGGATGTGCATACCGTCCGAGAGCTGACACTACCATCGCTACACTCAAGTCAAATTATAAGCATCTACAAAATCTTCCACTGCAGTCGTACTATAATATGCGACCAAAACTTCTTATTGGCCTAAACAACAGTGCTTTAACATCGCCAACCAAAATCCGCATTGGAAACTTGACGGAGCCAATCGCTGAAAAACCCCGTATCGGCTGGATCGTGAAAGGGCAATTGTCAAATGGAGCTGTTTCTCGCGATCAGCATGTTTTTCATGTATGCGATTGCGAAGAGTCTGCCTGCGTTAACCTTCTGAAAACCCTCAAAGCTTATATTTGTTTGCACAATTTGGGAGTTGCCGCTAAATCCGCAGCAAGTTTGTCCAAAGACGACCAATTAGCATTGAAACAACTTGATGTTGATATATCACTTCCCGATAGCTTACCTATGGCTAAACGAAGAGCGCTATGTTTGCGCTCTAAAATGTATCGAGATCCTCAGCTATTTTAAACTTTACAAGCGAAAATCGAGTCTATTGCAGAAAGGGCTACGTGCGTAAATTATTACCCGAAGAAGAAAATGCTAAAAAATACTGGTACTTGCCTGTGTTTCCCGTTGTGAATCCCAACAAACCCAATAAAGTACGCTCAGTTTGGGACGCAGCCGCTAAGGTCAACGGCGTATCATTAAATGCAGTACTTTTAAAAGGCCCTGATCAGCTAACATCACTTTTATCAATATTGTTCAAATTCCGCCAACGAAAGATTGCAATTGGTGGTGACATAGCGGAGATGTTCCACCAAGTTCTTATTAGGTCGGAAGATCAAAACTACCAGCGTTTTCTTTGGTATGATCCAGGGGCTCAACAACCTACAACGTATATTATGACGGTCATGACCTTCGGCGCCACCTGCTTTCCTAGCAGCGCTCAATATGTGAAAAACAAAAATGCCGAGAGGTACAGTAATCGTTATCCTAGAGCTACACAGAGCATCGTGGAGAACCATTATGTCGATGACATGCTCGACAGTGTAGACACCGAAGACAAGGCATTACAGCTAGCTATGGACGTACGGAAGATACACGCAAAAGGTGGGTTCGTCATTCGAAATTGGGTGTCGAACTCTAAAGCAGTACTAAAGAAACTCAATGCAGAATGCACGGAAGGCATCAACCTCGACATTGAGAGCGACCTGGCTACCGAAAAATGCTTGGCATGTGGTGGGCGACTATGGATGACAGTATTACATTTAGGATGTCTGAACACATGCGGGGAAGTGACCTAATACGCACAAGTCGGCGGCCTACTAAAAGGAAGGTATTAAGCCTTATCATGACCGCATTCGATCCCCTGGGCCTCATTGGGTACTTCGTTATGTACGCAAAAGTACTCATGCAAGATATTTGGCGAAGTGGATGTTCCTGGGACGAACAAATCTCTGATGCGTTATAGTCGAATTGGCTTCGGTGGATACAAATTCTTCCGAACATGGAGAGAATCAGAATCCCCAGATATTACATTCACCCAAATTTAACCAAATATCCTAACTTAGAACTCTAAGTTGCACACGTTTGTGGACGCAAGCGAAAAAGGGTATGCAGCTGTGAGTTATTTTAGATACTGCGAGGGTGACTTTGTTAATTGTACACTCGTTGCCTCAAAAACAAGGGTATCACCAATCAGAATGCTAACGATTCCTCGGCTGGAGTTGCAAGCAGCGATTTTGGGTGCACGCTTGGCGAAGAGTATCATAGAGGCGCACTCGGTTTCAATCAAGCAATGTTATTTTTGGACGGACTCACGAACAGTTCTCTCCTGGATCAACAGTGACCATCGTCGCTACCAACAATTCGTCTCATACCGAATTAGTGAAATTCTTGAGACTACCGAACCATTTAACTGGCATTCGATATCAACATACGATAACGTAGCTGATGAGGCTACTAAGTGGAAGAAAGTTCCTGAAGTCAGTGTTAAAACTCGCTGGTTTAATGGCCCACCGTTTTTGAAGCTGGAGAAAAAGTTTTGGCCAGTAGAGTCCTTCTCACCGGGAGCCGCAACTACAGTAGAGCTTCGTGGCCAGTACGTTGGGACACATCATGAAGGACGGTTTAATGAATTTATTGCATTGGACCCAAATCGTTACTCATCCTGGCGTCGACTTTTAACCATGACTGCAGCAGTCGTATACAGTGCCAAAATTTGGTTAAGCCGCGTCAGACCACATCCTGAAGGCATTGATGGTGTAAGCAGCTATCGTACACCGCGAACTGAAGACTTCAAGTTGGCCGAAATAATGCTGTGGAGGCAGGCACAGTTCGATACTTACAAAGAAGAAATATATTCCCTTAAACATGGGAAGTACGTTGAACGATCCAGCTCACTTTACAAGTTATCCCCATATCTGGATGGAAACAATATTATGCGACTTGGCTCGCGCTTAACTTCAAAAGATAGAAACGATTTGGTAATCCTCCCCAAGAGTCATCGAATAACGCACTTGATTGTGGCTGACTTCCACACGAAATATCACCATCGGAATTTAGAGACAGTAGTTAACGATGTACGACAACGATACTGGGTGCCGCGGCTAAGAGTAGTCGTTAATGAAGTTCAAAAGCAATGTCAGCGCTGTAAGTTGAACAAGGCGAAACCAAAACCTCCGATAATGGGACAACTACCCTCGGCTAGAGTTTCTGCATTCTGTCGACCATTTACGTACGTGAGCGTTGACTATTTCGGACCTTTTCTGCTATCGATAAGGAGAAGTAGTGAAAAGCGGTACGGGGTATTATTTACATGCCTCACGACGAGAGTGATTCATATTGAAATCGCGCATACTCTTTCAACAGACTCCTGCATCCTCGCAATTCGTAATTTCATAGCCCGACGAGGCAATCCCATTGAAATCTGGAGCGACAATGGTACAAATTTTAAAGGGTCCGATAAAGAATTGCGGACGGTAATCGCGCTAATGGATAATAACGAAATAGTCAAAGAATTCACTAGTCCTAACATGCGCTGGAGGTTCATTCCACCATCAGCACCGCACATGGGCGGTGTTTGGGAAAGGTTGGTACGTTCAGTGAAAGACGTTTTGTATTACACCTTGGGAAGTCGACAAACCAATGACGAGCTACTACGCGCAGCATCAATGGAAGCCGAAATGACGGTGAACTCGCGTCCACTCGCCTATATGCCTATATCTCATTATGCGGATGAAGCATTGACTCCGAACCATTTTCTCCTTGGCAATTCCATCAGCTCTAAGCCTTTGTCAGAACTCAGCAATGATGGACCACTCCTACGTAGAGGCTGCCTCGCTTCTCAACAACTGGCCAACACCTTTTGGAAGCGATGGCTTAGGCAGTACCTTCCAATCATCACCCGACGTTCTAAATGGTTTGAAAAAGTTAAGCCCATCGAAACCGGAGATGTCCTGCTTATCGTCGATCCTAATCATCCTCGCAATTGCTGGCCCAAGGGTAGAGTTGTCAGTGTCTGTAAAAGCGCTGACGGACAGGTAAGAAGCGCGACAGTTAAGAGCATAACTGGCTTATATGAGAGGCCGGCGACGAAACTGGCCGTTCTTGATGTAGAATCGTTGGTGGAACCATGATAAAAACATAACAAGGTAAAACCATTGAGAGGCAGTCTGACGTTTGCCAACAATATAATTTTAAAATCAAAACTCAAACTCACACACACATTCTCATTTTCAATCTCAAACAACAACAATTGTGAACAATTTAATTTTTTTATTTTCAATTTTATGATTTTAAAATGTTGGCAAACGTCAGAACAAAATCATGGCCGACGAATTGAGAGAATGAATTTACCTTGTAATGTTTTTATCATGGGTGGAACCTAGTCAGGTTACACCAGGGGGGAGTGTTGAGCAAGATCCGGCAACATCTGATATCGATAAAATCTAAACTGTCAACTCGCTGTCAACGTGCCGATCGCTGATTGGCTTTCGTTAATCGACTGTCAAAAGGGTGGAAGTCCATGGCGAAGAAGAGGTGAAAAGGCAGGAGATTTTTCTTTTTTCTACAGCGAACACGAGGCAAGAGAGGCCAAGTTTTTTAACGCAGCGAATAATTTGATAAATTTGTGTAGTTATATATTGTAACTTAAAATATTCCTATTAATAAAGGCGCGTTTAAAAAAGGTCTTAACATAAACTGTGGCGCGTATTCATAGTCCAGCCACTAAGTCGAAACTAATAAAGTTGCAACTTAAATTTAAGTACCAACTTAAAATTCACTTCTATTCATAGTCGCATTTCAGACTTCTACTAAGGGCCGTTTGCACCATGTCTAGTTAATTCTAACTCCCAGTTAAACATCTTTATCGACACCCATCATATAACATGTGATCGATAAAGCAGTTAACGTGCTTAACTGAAGGATGTACCTCCAGTTAGCGTTAACTAGACATGGTGCAAACGGCCCTAAGTAGTTTTAACTTAGTTTTACGATATTGCAAAACGAGTGCGAAAATGTATCGATTTTTCTTTACGATATTTTGGAAAATTACATTTTTATTAAACAATGTCAAGTTCGATCATCCGTTTATGTAATTTTTACTTTCATTGCATGTTTATGCAAAAGAATAAGGTATAAGTTTCTTGTTAATTGTGTGAAGTAGCCAGAACTACCGCAATGATGTGAAGTCGATGTTTGTGGAAAGCATGCTGTGAAACATACAAACACATATCTAAATGTTATGCACTAATTTGCTTTAAAAGAACAAGCTTGAAGTTGACTTATTATTTGAGCATTTATATATGTAAATCATTCCAATTATAAAATTGTGATGTAACCTTATTCGAATTGTAATACGCATTTTATTTCACCTTCCGATTCAAATCAGTGATGAAATTCATGGTACAATTGTACTTTTTTGGTACAATTTGGAAGCCAAAAGTACATTGGTACTACATTGACATTTTTGATAAAATTTTGTCAAAATACGGCTCTGCACCACACTGTGTATAGTTGGAAATCAGCGTTTTTGTGGATAAAAATATAATAGTGGTATTCATCTAAACCGATAACTTTATCAAGCAGATAATCTTATAAGTTTATGCACTCTGCTACATGAACGACCCACACTCTCTTTTCGTTTACACATGCGACAGTAGTCGTGATTTCTTTGGTTATAAAGCGCAGTGTCACTAACTTTATACTACTAGCACGGGGATAAAGAAATTATAGAAACTACCTCACTAAATTTGAAAAAATTATATTTACGAGATATCTATTTAAATAAATGTACATATAACATAAGGCTATTTACTTGAAGCAAGTTATAAGAAACAATGGCAGAATGTCTGTTTGTGTATGAATTCATTTGTCACAGCTACCAAACTGCGAATTATCAGTGAAACAAAACAAACAGACGGGATAATAATTGAACCAGATCTCTATCAGGATCATATCGTTGTTGAATTTGCGTGCAAAATTTGTATGCGGATCCCCATTATTGCCTAAGAAAACATATCTAGAGTTTCGACAGAGTTGCATTGTCTTCAGTTTATCAAGTTTATTCAGTGAAATCGCTGGATAAATTTATCAGAAATGTGTAAACGAGTTTCCATACAAATTTTGACAGTTCATTTATAAGGTTTACACAATTATAAGTTTATACGGTTTACAATGCATTTATAAGGTTTGATGAATACCCTTAATAGTGGTATTCATGTAAACCGATAACTTTATCAAGCAGATAATCTTATAAGTTTATGCACTCTGTTAGGCCCTGTCTCCACAGGAAAACACTGATGTCGTGAAAACTATGTCACAAAATATATTTCCAATGGAGACCGCCTATTTCTCATGAGCTGCAATATATGTCAGCGCTTATTGCTTGACATCTATTGCAGGCAATTCGATAGTTTGACAGCCATATTTTCATTTGTAAGAAAGCGTGCTGGTGGTAACATCGATGAAATTTTTATATTAAATCAAAATAAAAGTCTGTTCCTTATTGGATTATTTATGATTACGTTTTAGGAAATTATTCAGCAAGTTTTTTAAAGATTTAAATGTTTTTAAACACCGAAATTGAGAGAATGTTGTCTGGTGGCGTCATGCGGCAAATGCTTATTTCAAGACATCAAAGTGCCCACACACAAAAACTTGCAATCACATTGCTCGTCAAAATGACAGTTGGTAGGTCATCGCTGTTTGCCTGTGGAGTTCTGCTGTTACATGAACGACCCACACTCTCTTTATGCTTGAAATACAATACCGGCGAACGGCAAACTTCGCCGAATTGGGCGATGCTGTCGTTCACCGTTCGCCCAGCTATTTCGCTTACTTAAACAGAATTAGAGCGGTAGCGAAAACAGCTGATCCCATTTGGTCGCCTTTATAATTTGGGTGACCATATTTAGAAAAAACTAAACCATATTTAGAAATGAGGAAATGATAACAAATATAAATGTAAAACAAAGAAAGATTATTATAAATAATTTGTTTCAAGCCAGATTTAACGAATCCACAACTATATTTTTCAAACAACAAAAAAAAGTCGTGTTTAGGTTGTTTTCTTTTAAAACTTTGAAAGCAAAAAACAAATACGGCCACCTTTGGCACGCACAGCTGTCATCGCACAGCAGGGCGATAGAAATAAATCTATCGCCATGAAACGCCGCCAAGCGAACTTCGTATTTCGCTTTGGCTGTGTTCAATTTCATATGCTTGCGGGTGTTCTAATTTTGACAGCGCGAATTTCGCTGTGGTGAGTTCGCCGTTCGCCGGCATTGTATTTCAGCTATTACGTTTACACATGCGACAATAGTCGTGGTTTCTTTGGTCATAAAGCGCTGTGTCACTAACTTTATACTACTAGCACGGGGATAAAGAAATTATAGAAACTACCTCACTAAATTGGAAAAAATTATATTTACGAGATATCTATTTAAATAAATGTACATATAACATAAAGGCTATTTATTTGAAGCAAGTTATAAGAAACAATGGCAGAATGTCTGTTTGTGTATGAATTCATTTGTCACGGCTACCAAACTTTGCGAATTATCAGTGAAACAAAACAAACAGACGGGATAATAATTGAACCAGATCTCTATCAGGATCATATCGTTGTTGAATTTGCGTGCAAAATTTGTATGCGGATCCCGATTATTGCCTAAGAAAACATAGCTAGAGTTGCGACAGAGTTGCATTGTCTTCAGTTTATCAAGTTTATTCCGTGAAATCGCTGGATAAATTTATCAGAAATGTGTAAACGAGTTTCCCTACAAATTTTGACAGTTCATTTATAAGGTTTACACAATTATAAGTTTATACGGTTTACAATGCATTTATAAGGTTTGATGAATACCCTTAGTAATCTTTTTCTAGCTTTAAATACGCGGTGTTTATTAAAAATTAAATTTTTGCTAAAATCAACAAAAAGCTGCTTTGATAATAGGCATATTCATTCATTAACATTTACAGTAAGTACTTACAGCGGGAGCGTAAAAGAGACATAGAGAGTGAAATGGAGAGGTAGTGAAAATTATCATCAAGAGTTATTGAACGCAAAACTAGCAAAAACGTGTAGCTTACGCCATTTTCACTTTCTGATGTTTAGGGTTTGCCGCGTAATTTTCCTTTTGGTTGGTAATATTTCCCATAGTCCTAAAAATCAAAAAATCTATATTAGATTAAAATTGTGCATCCATATTTTCATTTCACTAGTTTTGTTTTGAGCATGTTTTTATCAAATGTTCCTCTAAATACATTGTTTACATTTTACATTGACACATGACTGATTTTTTAACACCTGCAAATTCCTGATTTTTGCTTGCAACAATTTGCAGCTCTGTCGGGGTGTTAAGCTCTCGAATTTGCCCTCTTGCAAATTTTGTGGGTTAATGAATGCATTTCTAGCAAAAACTTGACAGTATTGGTAGCTATTCGTAAATATTTTTTGATATTGAACGGGGTGGGAGTGTTTTCCTATTCTCCAGACAAAATTATCCATCAGAAAAAATTCTGAGCATTCGCCATCAAAGAATCAGAATATACAGAAAATTTGCAATATTTGAAACAGCTGATCATTTTCGCAGTTTTAATAGGTGGTACATTTGGTAATTTATTATCCGGTTGGAGCATTGTCCTCGGTTTAGCATTTTTTACTATTAAATACTTTTGGATAGGAAAAACTGTTTTAACATATGAATGAATAAATATTTTTCTCAAAACTTATTCCACATCATAACGCATTCAAAAATAAAAGGATCTCCTCTAAACACCCATCCTTGTTTCAAAAAAAAAAAATTAAGTAGATATAACTATGTGCCTTTAAAACTAACCCATTTTCTTTTCAACTATCAACTGACAAATTCTGCCAAATCATAATACGCATAATTACTCTACCTTTTCTTTCATTGTATACAAGCAATATTTATAAAACTTACAATAAATAATTCAAAAAGCCCTATTTTCTTTTGGTTATTCCATATATGTAATACTCATATATTGGCAGTAAGAGCTAGTACCGTCCGAAAACACTACAGTACAGATATATAAATAAACACGTACGAAAGAAAAGGAACACATACGTTTAAAAATAAACATGTACACAACACGTATAGAAAAACGGCACTCAAGTACACAATACATTGACAAAAACCGTACTAGATGTCTCGCTTTGATTTCGGAATGCTTACACATTGAGAAGTTAGCTTACTGCCAATATAGAAGTATTACATATAAGTGTTATTCACGAGCATACATATCTGTGTTCGTGTGGAAAAGTAGCTTATGTCGAAAGGCTGGCTTTAGTATAATGCGGCATTCCCTTTATTCTTTAAACGACAAGGAATTTTTGGATGAGACTTAACAAGAATATTGACTTGCTACT
>NW_016157602.1:202571-219895 GCF_001687245.7 Rhagoletis zephyria | reverse complement strand
ACATTGACAAAAACCGTACTAGATGTCTCGCTTTGATTTCGGAATGCTTACACATTGAGAAGTTAGCTTACTGCCAATATAGAAGTATTACATATAAGTGTTATTCACGAGCATACATATCTGTGTTCGTGTGGAAAAGTAGCTTATGTCGAAAGGCTGGCTTTAGTATAATGCGGCATTCCCTTTATTCTTTAAACGACAAGGAATTTTTGGATGAGACTTAACAAGAATATTGACTTGCTACTATCGGAACTATTTCTTGCACGTTGATTTGCCAAAAGTTGTTCAACGGCTCAGCGCCGGTGAGTCATTCGCAATCGTATGCTGCGAATGCCGATTCCAGCCAGCCTTTCGACATAAGCTACTTTTCCATACGAGCACAGATATGTTTGTCATCAGCTGATTTTCTTACTTGCAAGTTTTCGCAGCTAAAAATTTTTCCAGAAAAAAATTGCAGAACTCGATGTCATTCTGGTCCCTCAATTTCCCCTATTTTGCAAGGGTAGGAGAACGCAGAAACTGTGGTAGTTTTTTACAATGTTAGATAATTTTGAATACGAGAACCTTGTTATTTCTATAAAAGTAAATATTTTGGAAACTTTTATATAGATAAGTTTTCTAATTTAAAAAAATTTAACTGTGTGTATGGCTTTTAAATGTTGGTGCTTTTTCGGTTTATTTAGTACATTATTTTTGGTCATTTGGTCCAAATTAAAAGACTCATTTATCATCCCTGATTCAAATGGATCGCTCTTTGTAAATTTCAATTGGAGATCATTCAATATTATCAAAATCACGCTCTGCCAACTTATCTTTTACATATTTCGTCTTTTTTCCTTAATTTAATAAAATACTTCTTCCTAGTTACGACTTAACTGCAGCTGCCGCCGAAACTAAATTTTAAGTTAGTACTTAGCCATGATTCAATAATACAAGGTTCGATAAACTGACAGTTGTCTCTCTCGCACCGCCCCCGTTAGCAGTGGCACCGTGTTGCTTCTTTGCAAATTTACTTGGAAAAAGTGTAGTTTTGCGTGAATAGAAGTATAAGCTTTTTTGCAATATGTTTATTTGTATATGCATATGAAGCACATTTAACTGGTGAAAACATAAATTGTTTTTAAATTGGATGTTTACATAAATCTCGTAGTAGTTTTATTTAAATTTTGAGTCCTTTTGGAGTTTTTATACATCTAAATAGCACATAAATTACGTCATTCATGTAGATATATTAATATTTCGTTCAATATTTCGTTTAAAATGACAGATTTCCTGCAAATACATTAGAATTTACAAAAGAAATTTCACTACTAACTGCCTACTTTGCGCACTTTTCTACTACCAAGGGATTGCATTCTTCCCAATTATATGTCCTTCGTAAATGCAACCTTTTGTAAGGGAGTGTCAAACCGCGGCTGTCAATAATTAACTAACCTTGTTTTATTGAATCATGGTACTTAGCCATGAACCTAAAATACAAGATCACGTAAGAACGCGACGTTGTATTTGTAACTGGTTTTGAGAAAAAAGTTTGCGTAGGCGGGTTCGTCAGCTGAGCGTTTGTTTACATCACAAGCACCACTATTTTACACTTTTAGGGCCGGTTGTTCAATGTCTGATTAACACTAATCGGAGGTAAAAGCTCTGGCTAAGTACAACGACTGCTTTATCGATCACATGTTATATGCATGATGTCGAAAACGTCGATAATGATGTTTAACCGGCAAGTAGTGATAATCAGACATTGAACAAGCGGCCCTTATTCAAGTAAAGAAGAGTTAATTCAACATAACAACACATTTTAAAGCATTTTATTGCATCATTTTACTTAAATTGTGCGTTTAAAGTGGCTGACAATAATTTTGGCTAATTTTGGTTTTCGTTGTTTTCTTTGCTTTGTTTACTTTTCGCTCGTTTTCCAGTGAAACAAGATGGTGCAGAACCCGCTAAAAAAAATCGACTTTTTTCACTCTCTTGTTCTTCCGTGGTCTTGTGTCTTTCGTTCATGGTACTTACAGGCTAACCTAATATTCACGCACGCCGCCAATTTATTGTCAAAAATTTCTCAAGCACATGCAACTTGTATGAGATCAACCGAAATTGAACGGCGTGCGTATGAAGCTAACTCAATTTCCAATTTTTGTTCTGCGTGACATTTTGATTTGACGTTTCGCTTAGTGAAATCAAATGCAAACGCATGCAAGTCAAATTCGGGTGATGCAAAAAAACAAATTCGACGGCATGCGTACCAAAACGCAAGCCGCGAATATTAGGTTAGCCTGTTAGCCAGAAAAGTCGGAACTAAGGCTTTCTGCACATTGGTCGTCCAATCATAGTTGCATTATCGTCACAATCATGATGCAGCGATTACATAACGACTACACTTTCGCACACTCGGTCGTGATATTTCAATTCATTTGGCGTCTAAAAATTCACTTGAAGCAGGTATTTTCTGTTTTCTGGTTGATATTTTCGCGAAATATTTACAAAAACCTGCAATTTTTAAAATAAAGACTGTGCTGCAAGAATACTAGACATCATTTTTCAGTAATATCCCTTCTTTTCTTTTCCTGAAACTTGTTTTGTGCATGCACACAGAGACTTTTTGCAATTTCGTCATATTTAGCAATTTAGACGTACTCACACACAGCCTTAGTTGTGAACTAAATATGACTATGAATATGCGCCAATGTATTTGTCAATGTTATTATTACTTATTAACATTTTTATTTTTAATATTTTCATTGAGCTTTGTACCACGATTGTTTATAAGGAAAAATTACAAAAGCAACAAAGTCGGATGATAATTGAACCAAATATCTATCAGGATCATATCGTTGTTGTTGAATTTGCGAGCAAAATTTTTATGCGGATCCCGATTGTTGCCTAAGAAAACATAGCTAGAGTTGCGGCAGAGTTGCATTGGCTTTAGTATATCAAGTTTATTCAGTGAAATCGGTGGAGAAATTTATCAGAAATGTGTAAACGAGTTTCCATACAAATTTTGACAGTTCATTTATAAGGTTTACACAATTATAAGTTTATACGGTTTACAATGCATTTATAAGGTCTTATGAATACCCTTACTATTTTTCAAAAGTGCATAAAAATACCTTTAACTTGATGTATGTTATGTTGCAAAAATTCCTTTGCGTAGGCGGCCTTTGACCGCGCTTAGGGAGTATAACCTTTACTACTCAGAATTCTCCTTTCTGTGTTGCCAGGTAAAAGGCACAGAACTTCTTTCTACGTAGGCGGCGATTAGGGATTATAACCCTCACGAAGTAGAATTCACCTTTCTGTGCTGCCGAAGAAGAGGGCTGAACCACTTTTGCGGAGAACACTTTTATGCGTAGGCGGCCTTTGGCCGCACTTAGGGAGTATAACCCTCATGAAGTAGAATTCCCCTTTCTGTGCAACCGAAGAAGAGGGGCTGAACACCTTTTACGGATAACATTTTATGCGTAGGCGGCTTTCGGCCGCACTTAGGGGTTATAACCCTCACGAGATAGAATTCTCCTTTCTGTGTTGCAGAAGAAGAGGGCTGAACCCCTTTTGCAGAGAACACTTTTATGCGTAGGCGGCCTTTGGCCGTACTTAGGGAGTATAACCCTCATGAAGTAGAATTCCCCTTTCTGTGCAACCGAAGAAGAGGGGCTGAACACCTTTTACGGATAACACCTTTTTGCGTAGGCGGCTTTCGGCCGCACTTAGGGATTATAACCCTCATGTATTAGAATTCTCCTTCCTGTGTTGCCGAAGAAGAGGGGCTGAGCACCTTTTGCACTTAGGTACGGTGCACATTAGAGCGATACGATATGCGTTGCGATATGCGATACGATACACGATACGATATGAATGCGACATCGGCATGCTGAGTATGTGGGAATTGGTAGGAAGCGATGAAAACTGTCACCCCTATTGCGAATGTCGACTGGCAGTAGTGTATTGTGAGTGTCTGATCTGTGAGTGTTGATCTGTAAGTTGTAAAAAATTGTGAAATATTCATATCAAAAATTGTAAGCAACAAAAGGCAACTTGCGCGGTTGGTCGAGCTGATGCGGGAGAATGAGGACATAGGCAAAGGAATTTTCGGAAAGAGTAGGGGAGGAAGCTCCACTTCTATTGTGAAAGATATACAATATTTCTTGTGCATATAACTCCGGCTACGCCATCCAGTGTTTTTGCGCAGAACCAACATCAAAATTTACAAAAAACTGCATAATTTATTAATTAACTAGTGCTCGGAAATTTGAAATCTTTATTTTAAATTAAAGTTTAATCCTTTCACTACACTTGTATGTTAAAGTTTTTAAACTAGGGTCACGCGTTGGGACACAAATACCCAATATCGTTGTACAAATAACTAAACCGTACCCTATTTCTTAAATTTCCATTAAGTTTATTAATGAGGAAAACAGCTTTTCCTGCAAATCCTGTAGAACCTAAAAACCGTGAAGCATCGGGAACGCAACTTCTATTCATAAAATTCACATATGTACATACACTTCATTTTCCAACTCCAAGGGATCCGACGAATCTCACAAATCCCTCTTTGCTTTAGCCAACTCTACTAACCTATTAGCTTCCACATCATCTTCATCACTAAACCATATTTCAACTGTGTACATTTTTTAAACTTTATAATAAAAGCAAGGGCCCGTAGTCATAGTCAAAATAAAGTCGACTTTAAAGTTAGTTGCAGCTTTTTTGACAGATATCCCATTGAAAATTATGTCAAAAAGCTGCAACTAACTTTAAAGTCGACTTTATTTTAACTATGACTACGGGCCATTTATTTTAAAAATGAGGTAAATGGAATACTAAAGAAACAAATGTAAACAAACAAACAGCTGTTTACAATTCAGTCAACCATTCACAATAGTACAAATCTTTATCGATCAAGTTACACAATAGCAAAATAAAAGATGACCGACTCGATCGACAAATTTCTATTCTACTGCCAGTCGACACTCGCAATAGGGGCCTGTGCACACTTGCACGACAGCGACACCGCTGTGATATAATATCGCATGCGTATCGCACGTGCGACACCGCTGCGATATAATATTTCTGGCGTATCCAAATCCTTAAAGAGGATTTTGAGAAATATTAATTAAAAAAAAAACCTAATTTCAACTTTGACTTTTAATAATTGTCGTAGTTTTTGTTTCCCAAAAAAATATATATGTATCGTTATGTTCACCTCAATGGTCTCTATCGATCCTAATTTTTTTTTGTTTTTAATTCGAGAATTGTAGGTATTGTGCATTTGTTTCAATTTTTTTAAAAGTTTATAGATATAAACATACACCCATTATTCGAAAGGTCTAAACTCGGTTGAGACGCAACTCATTTCCAAATCATTTATAAGCTTATAATGACACAAAAGTTTGTATAGCTATCACAAAATGGTATCGCGTGCCGCATCGCATATCGCACCTCTCTAATGTGCACTGAGCGCATTTCATATCGTATCGCGTATCGTATCGCTCTTAAAGGCCGGTCCACATAGAACTTTCGTGTTAGCTTTGGCGTTGGCGTTGGTTTGACAGAACGCACGTTAAAAGTATGCTTGCTACAATGAGCGCTTGGCAGCGAATGCTTGGGCCACTACATTAATATACTAACGACAGATAAATTAATATTTCATATCAATAATTGCATTAAAAACGATATTTCTTGCCCGCACTTGATTAAAAAGGAAAATATTTCACATAATTTTATTTATTTGCAACAGCTGACGAGCGACGCACGCGAAAAGATGAGAGTTGGCCATCTTTTTGCTTTGTGTTGGCGTGAGCGTTGTCGAATTTTGGCTATGTGGACGGCTGCATTTGAATTCATGTATTCATAGTCAGCTGTTGAAGCGACGCCAACGCCAACGCAACGCCAAAGTTCTATGTGGACGGGCCTTAAAGTGCACCGTGCCTGAGAGATTATATCCTTCACTAATCGATACCACTAAGTACTCTAATGAGTACTTGTACTCAAAGTCGGAAAGTATCGATACTTACTCAGTATCGGCAAAGTATCGAGTACTTATTTGAATTGTCTTCATCTTCTCTTTCGAAAGATACTTCCCTTTTTTGTTGTAAAAGGTCGTATGATTACGTCTTATCATGGTTTAAAACATTGTATGTCAAAATCAAATAAAAAGCCAATAAAGTTGCAGGTATAGAAAAAGTATATATTTAAGTTATTTAGTAAGAATACAAAATAATTATTAATTAATATTTGTGGCACATTACCAAGGAACAGTATTGGTTATAATTTTTTCAGCCATATGAGTGTATAGGTCACCCAATTTGGATAAGTTCTGCATTTTTATTTTTGTGTTTATTTTCAACATAGTTTTATTCACTTTTTTTATAAATAATATAGTTCATTCCATAACAAAAACCTTGTTAGTTTAAAACTTTGTACAAAAATTAAAAGCAAATCAACAAAGTTTCATCAAAGAGCGTAAATAATAAGAAGGGACAACCTGTGCCTTCTCTTTTGCACTAGTACGTTTTCATCAAAATTCCACACTTTTTATTCTGAATAAAGTGTTTAATTTTGGTGAAACTTTGACTTTTTTTTAATTTTTGTAAAAAATTTTAAACTTGGATTTACATGGGTTTTGTCATAGAATGAACTATATTTTTTTATTAAAAAGAAACTAAAATTTATTTGAAAATAAATATCCGACACTTATCCATAAGCTCACCCCTATAAGTATACAGCGCACAGCATCATTTACAAACTATTTATGAAAAAAAATTGTATTGTTTCTTTTGGTACATTGCTGAGGAACAGCATTAGTTATAATTACATATATGACTTCATATAAGTATATTATTCACAAAATATTTATTAAAGAACTAGCTTTTGGGGCACACTGCCAAGAAACAACAACGTTTCTAAATGCTTTCCAGACAAGCGATTTCTACTATCTCTTCTACATGACCGCACTTTTCGCGAAAACTCTTATAACGGGCGTCATTTGTTGAGTTGCCGTTGCAATGATAAAAGTTGTAGAAATTACTCTTTCGATACCAAGTACTTTTTTTCGATACTTACTCGATACCGAACAAAAAGGTATCGAGTAAAAAATACTTGGTATCAAAAGTATCGAGTATTTACTTGTATCGATTGAACCCTAGCACCCGGTTTACATGATTCAAGTACTTGAAAGCAATTCTTGCTCATTCTCTTTTGTGTTTTCTATTTGCTTTTACACGTTTCAATTCTGTTAAATTCAGGTTTTTGGTTCTTTAAATGGGAAGCAACGAAAATGCCAAAAGCAAAGCAAGAAAGTTGAAACGACTTGACGGTACAGACGCATGTGTACTCGTCCCTTTTCTTCTCACCCCTCTTCCACATGCGAGCAGAATTGAATTCAATACTTGAACTGTGTAAAAGCAGTCTTAGTGCGGTTTAATATTGAAAAAAGCCTGACCTAGGGGCACGATATCGAACAGAAAGTATCGATATGGTACTCATTTAAAGTATCGCTTTAAAAATATCGGGTACCCATTAATATCGGAATAAAAAGACTCGATATTCCAAATATCGATACCAAAATCCAAAAAATTTATCTGAATATAGGTCTCGTATATAGGCCGCTGTGGTGTATGGTTAGAAGTGCGCAAAGCTTGAAAATTAAAAACAGCTTCCCAGTAAAACATATTCGCCGTTCAGAGTCGACCTAAAACTGTAGGGACCCCTTTTGTGCCACAACATTAAGGCGCGAGCGACAAATCGGAGGAGAACCTCGATTAAACACTAACATATTGTGTAACAACACGTAGAGATTGAGGTGTTGACTTAAAACACCGAGGCCGCGGGTTCAAATTCCACCACATGCAATCCTAACTATAATACAAATTAATGCTCTTTAAAGTCCAATTGTTATCGGGAAGAATTGTTAATAACATTGGCCCGTAGTCATAGTCAAAATAAAGTCGACTTTAAAGATAGTTGCAGCTTTTTTGACAGATATCCCATTGAAAATTATGTCAAAAAGCTGCAACTAACTTTAAAGTCGACTTTATTTTGACTATGACTACGGGCCATTATCCTTGTAAAGTGAGTTTATGCCATTCGATACGATACTAGGGTTCTGGTACTCGATTCCATAAAAGATCGTTTTAAAACTATCGAGTAGAAAATATCGATATCGAAAGCCAAAAGTATCGATATGGTATCGTATCGTATCGAAATTCGAGTCCGTAGCCTGACTATGGCCCCTATTCATGATTCAATAATACAAGGTTAGATAATTATTGACAGCTGCGGTTTGACACTCCCTTACAAAAGGTTGCATTTACGAAGGGCGGAGAAAGGGGAAGAATGAAATCTCTTTGTGCGAAATTGGTAGTAGAAAAGTACGCAAAGTAGGCAATTAGTAGTGAGATTCCTTTTGTAAATTCTAATGTATTTGCAGGAAATCTAGCATTTTAAACGAAACTTAATATATCTACGTGAATTACGCAATTTTTGTGTTATTTAGCCGTATAAAAACTGCAAAGAGTCTCAAAATTAAAATAAAACTACTATGAGATTTATGTAAACATCCAATTTAAAAGCAGTTTATGTGTTCATCAGTTAAATGTGCTTCATATACATATACAAATGAACATATTGCACAAAAGCTTATACTTCTATTTCACCGCAAAGCAACACTTTTTCCAAGTAAATTTGCAAAGAAGCAACACTTTGTCACTGCTAAGGGAGCGGTGCGAGAGAGACAACTGTCAGTTTATCGAACCTTGTATTATTGAATCATGGCCCCTATTATGAGTTGCATTCGATTTTCGACTGAGGTCGAAAGTGCTGAGCGAACGAATTTTCATTTGGTATAATGGTGCTCATTCGATGAAGAATAGCGCTATTGTGAATTTCGCTCGTTTAGGTTGTTCACAATAATATATTTTTCACCGCTGAGAAGCTTTGTTTACAAATCAATCAAATTAAATAGTATGCTTATACATATTTATGTAAATTTGTTCTAATTAAAATGAATTAAAAAAGAAAGCGAGTTTATAAAAACGTGGTAAAATGAGTACAACGAGTTCTGGTTCAACGATTCGTCAGAGGATGAGAGCTGGCCAGGAGGATCAAATGTTTAAGAGAGTTTAAGTTTATTAGTCTTTCGAATATATTTTGATATAAAAATATTTAAGAAATTTGTCTACAGTTTGATTAAAAAGTTCCGGCCATATAAAGAGGCGTTTGTGAGCCAAATCTATTTAAAACATTTTAAAACTATCAACAGCGCTACGACTTGGTTCTCAGAGATCGTGCCAACAGAGTATTGGGATTTTCTTTCACAAGTAAAACCAGCCTTTAGAGCTTGTGTTTAGTATTCACGATGTTATAACTGCATGAAATTAATAAAAATTGTTTAAAATTAGTGTCTAGCCGCCAAAATGTAAGAAAACATATGCAAAATCATACATTTTTCGCAATTTTCTAACACTTCGCTACACCATCGAAAGCAAAATTCTGTTCGACAGACAGAAAATTCGATACTCAACGAAAATTTCGACACGCTTGCATAGCTCATAATATGAATTTCACTTTCGATAGCCAGCGAAGATCGAAAATCGAATGCAGCTCATAATAAGGGCCTATATAAAATAACATATCAATTTAAAGATATTTCTCTACTCTTTCTAATAAATACAGCGCTTAATATAGTTAGTTGTTTAGAAAAATGTACATTTTTATTTAAAAAAAATGGTTATAATTCCGTTTTTTTAATTTTTCTCGAAATATGCATATAAAGTATCCCCCTATTATGAATTTTCATACGATAGACGATAAACGCTTGCAAGCNATGGTTATAATTCCGTTTTTTTAATTTTTCTCGAAATATGCATATAAAATATCCCCCTATTATGAATTTTCATACGATAGACGATAAACGCTTGCAAGCGTATCGTACAAAATCAGTTCTCGTATTATCGTTTTCATACGCCCGACAGATGTATTCCTGTGGATGGCTGTGGTTTTTGTTCACTTCTTATTGTGAACCAGCACAAATCAGCTACGCTAATTATCGGATTTCATACAACATCGATTCGTAATAGAGAATTTGAGAATGCAAGCGTATATCGTGCATCGTACGAATTCGTAATAGGGGGTTTACAAAGATATGCATATCAAATAAAAGGTCTATTACCTTTCCCACCATATCCACATTTTTAAAATCGGTGCAATAGTTTTGGAAGTATAAACATTTGAAAATATTGAAAATTTCACCTTTACCCCCTTCAGCTCCGACCAAATCAATTACCACCAAACAAAGGTTTACACCTTTCAAATTTTAATTTTTATTTACCCTCAACGGCCGCTACACTGCATTTATGTCAAAACAAGTTACAATTTTTAATTTAACATAGGTATACTAAATTAATCTGGGTTTTAAAGCTTTCATTTTTCGCTTTTAATGATGTGTACTATACAGGCTCCGTAATTCGCTGAATTGGGCCAAATACTAGGCTTTTATTTTACCCAACACAAAGGGTGCTGCAAAATAAAGAATCAAGTTAGTTATGTACACACATTGGCTGCATTTCTTTATACATTCCAGATAACCCAATCTCGCTGAACACGCTAGGAATGTATATCAACATATTATCCAGAACGTTCCAACAAATAAACGACAAGGTTGGTTCCAAACGTTAAGAATGTATAAAGAAATAAAACCCATAATACATTGTATTAAATAATTATGCGACGTGCTAACCTAATCGGATAGCAGCGCAAAGCACTGCAAAGAAAACAATGTTGTTTCTAACATCAGCCTGGATTCGCTTCTTTTCTTCAGCCGGGTCAATTTGTGGAGGCATACGAAACATATTGTTTTATTCTTTGTTTTTTAAGAGTTGGTTCTCAATCTTAGTCAAAATCAATAGTAGTAGTGCACTTTAGCGGAAACAGGTCAAAATGGACGATAGTATCAATCGACCCGTCTTGACGCCAATAATAATAATTGATATTACAATGACGGTTTGTATTATACACTTTTACCTAATCAATATATTCAACAAAACAAACTTCACGTGCAATTCAATTTGAGATGCAGAGGTTTAGATAGGGATCAATCGATACAAGTAAATCCAAGTAGGTACATACTCGATACTTTTCTCAATTTACCAAGTATTTTTGTACTCAATATTTTTTACTACGTCCCAAGTAGGTATCGAAAAAAAAGTACTTGTATCGGAAGCGCAAAACTTATGGGCTGTTTTTGCTTACGCGCATTTAGCTCTAAATGCTACTCTAAAAATACATTAGGAGCGTTCCTTATCTCCCAGAAATAGTCAGAAAAAGTCCGAAGTAGTCAGATTTGGTCCAAAAAGCGTTCCTTAACTCGGAAATTACAGCTAAAATGAGAGAGCAACTCCCAGTGAGAGTGACTCTCATCAGTCCGAAGTAGTCAGATTTAAGTTGCGTTTTTTTACTCATTTCCAGTAAAATCCAGTAAAAGTTTTTACGAATTTTCATGTTTTGGCGTTCTCGTACGCAAAAACTTGCAAAGTAGGGGAAATTGAGAGCGAAAAATGACAGCTGAAGTTGTAAGTTTTTACTGGATTTTACTGGATAAATTTTTACTTGTAAGAATTTGCCAGTACGAAAAACAGCTGATCGCATGTTGCTGGATGAAATTTAAACTAATAAGGAAACTGTTTGTGGCATTTTATAGTGGAAATTCACAAAATAAACATATTTAAATTTAAAATATATTGTTTTATTAGGAATATGCTGCGAATAAACACCCAAATTTATCAGCTGTTCATGAAACTTGCAAATTATTACTGGAAAAGCGTTCATGTACTTTTTTGTAAATTTTTTACCTGAGAGCGAATTCTTAGAAATTTAGTTACTGGAGAGTTGCTGGCAAGTTACTGGATAATTTGTAAAAAAACACAACTTTAGTCAGAAGAATTTTTTCTGGCAAAATCCTGAAAAGTGTCAAACTCAACTAAATTTAAATTAACGGAAATTAAAATTAAATATGCAAAAAGTGAGAATAATCTAAAAAGTAAAAAAGTGAATTGAAATTGGAAGGAGGCAAAAAATAATTGATATAGTAAGTGTTTATTTTGCTTGTGTGACTGTGTTTTGTACATACATTTCCATTCTTATTTGACGTTGTTGCCATTCTTTGGACTAAAAATTTGGTTTTTTGCGTTCCTTTACTTTTCCTGTTATTCTCTTTTAGTGAGCGCATTTTGCTTACGCTCTGGCATTTTGACACTTTTCAGATTTTAGTCCAAAAAGATAAGGAATGAACCTAATTATGGGCTGTTTTTGCTTACGCGTAAAAGCATATTTAGCGCATTTAGCTCTAAGGGCCAATTTCAAATGAATATTTACACAGCACTTAAGTTTAATTGTGAATTGTTGTTTAAATCCCATTTAGCTTTCGTTGTGTTTTAGATCAACTTTTACTACATTTATGCGTAGGCTAATTCACGAATTCATTTTATGAATTTGAGTTAAAATTGGCTGCATAACACCATTTCATGAATTCAGTTATACACGAAAGTTAAGCATGAATTCGGCATCATTTCATGAAATCGTGAAGTGCAAGTCCGGCAACGCCACGTTTCACAAACAGCTGTTTACTAGGGTTATGATGTTTTCAGAATAATAACCATGAGTGGCAGAACCCGAATTTTAAATACTGAAAAAGTTATGTGGAATTGTTCAAATTTAAAATGAATTCAAATAGAATAAACTGAAAATGTATTAAAACCAATTTGAATAAAATAAGGTTCATTGCCTGGCACCAACGGCTTTTGCAAATTCAAAAGGAGGCAAAAAAATCACAACCCTACTTTGTACTTTTCTGCCAGTGCGTTGCCACTTTTTCAAATCATTTTATTTCATGAATTCGCGAACTATGCATAAACGGGACCATTTTTGAATTCATGAAATGAACAATTCACGAATTCTGTCGCATAAACGGAGTGTTTGTTTAAATATGCCAAACAATTGGCAGCACTGCTGGTTGTTCCTTGAAATTGTTGTTGCATTTGCTTGTTTGTTTACATTTTGTGCTGAACAGCTAATTGTTTTTTGGCGGGATTTGGTTGGATTGATTAAACCAATCAATCGTGGTTGTTTGGTACAAGCACAGGGTTGCATATCTCATATTTAAATAGCCAATATTGGCCATTTAGGGCCGGTTGTTCAATGTCTGGTTATCACTATCACTACACTATCGACGATTTCGACATCATGCATGTAACATGTGATCGATAAAGCAGTAGTTGTGCTTAACCGGAGCTTCTACCTCCGATTTGTGCTAATCAGACATTGAACAACCGGCACTTAAGTGCAGATTAAGGGCCGGTTACTCAATGTCTGGTTAACGCTAATCCCCGGTTAAACATACTTATCGACGTTACCGACTCCCTGTTGTATGCATGGAGTCGTAGGCGTCGATAACGATGTTTTACCAGAGATTAGTGTTAACCGGACATTGAGTAACCGGCCCTAAATGTATGATCTGAAAATGAATAGTGGATGTTAATGAACAATCTCTACTTAAGCAGGCCATCTGAAATTGGGCCTAAATGCTACTATAATGTACATTTATCCATACAAAATTCGTCGGGAAATGTTTAGTTATTTGCCGGTAGTTTTCGGGGTGGGCAGCGGAGGGGAGGGGCGTGGCCCCCTAAACCCCTCTATTCGAAAGCGGACAGCCCCCACTTTACGAAAAGTCGCAGCTCACAGACCCCTAGGGAACCGTTTGAAAATGGGCGAAAAACGGCATTTACCGAGGGAAATTGAGCAGTTTGAAGAGGAATATAACCCAACTAACCGAATCTGTGGGGTTTTTAAATAAAAGAAATTATCCCAAGGTGGTTATCAGGCGAAAGAAGGGGGGTTGTACACCTTTCGCAGAAAACACCTTTCTGCGTAGGCGGCCTTTGACCGCACTTAGAGATTATAACCCTCACAAAGTAGAATTCTCTTTCTGTTTGCGAAGAAAATGAGCTGAACACCTTTTGCAGAGAACACCTTTCTGCGTAGGCGGCCTTTGACCGCACTTAGAGATTATAACCCTCACAAAGTAGACTTCTCTTTCTGTTTGCGAAGAAAATGAGCTGAACACCTTTTGCAGAGAACACCTTTCTGCGTAGGCGGCAAAGAGGGGCGTCCAAAGAAGTAAAATAATAAATAGAGTAGAATATATATATATTTTTTAATTCTAATTCATAGTATGAGGTGGGTTTTGTCGAAGGCTGAGGTATGCTTAGCCGCTCCAGAGTCCAGCGAAGGTCCCACTAACCCCCACCAAATAAAACACAATGATTTGTGCATTAAGTCGAACACACACACGCGGCTATCTAGAAGGCCGGCAACTTGTCGTGCAGGGGAGAGCGGAAGGTAAAGAGAGAGAGTCGGCAGTCGGTGTCGGAGATTATTCGGCGGGTAAGTGTACGGCGACGGTAGTGCTACTAGTGACAGCAAGATTGGCAGTGGTGCGCGTCAGTCGTAGCGAAGAGCGTGGCAATGAGAGCAGTCGCGGTGGTTGTGACGGCGACCGCGATGGCTGCGACGGCAGCCTGCAGTTCCCTTGCAGTGGTGGTGGCGGCCTTAGCGGTGACGTTGGCAGTGGCCCATATAATGATGAGGTCGGCAGCGACCTCCCGCAGTGGTGTTGTATGCGGCCCTGATTGTGGCGAAGGGTGAATGCAGCCCTTTTTTAACTACGACGGTGACAGCTGTACTGGGCGACGACGTTCGCAGTGGCGATTACCGTACTCTTGACGGGTAGTAGTGGCGGCCTGGGGCGACGATAATGGCACGGGCCCCAGTGATGAAGACTGTAGCAGCGGGCCCTGATGGTGGCAACGGTGCCAGCGGCCCTGGTTGGCGATAGTTCGCAGTCCTCGGTGATGATGGCGGGCGGCCCACGGTTGTAGCTTCGGTCTTGGGGCGGCAGTGGTAATAGCGGCACCGGTGATGAGAGCAGCGGTACGGGCCCTAGCGGTGATGATGATTATTGCGGCGGCCCTGGATGACAGTGAGTACAAATATTCGTCCTCGGTAAAGCTTGCGGGCGGTCCTCGGTAGCGATCTCGGCCTTAGGGCGGCAGCGGTACTGGCGGTCCAGATTTGCGACCTACGGACAACTGATCATTAGTGCGGTCCCCCAGGGCATCGAAAGGTTGCCCAGTCCCCCCGTATGTATTCGTGGCCGCTAGGTGCTGCAGGGAGGTGGTTCGCAAACAGGCAGGGATTCTCGGAATTGGGCAAGCCCAAGGTCTGCTTGAGACCGTATCCGAAAATGGGTCTAGCCATAGTTACCAACTTGGTGCTTTAAGCACTAGATTTAGTGCTTTTTGAAGATTAAAACGCAAAAAAAAATTATTTAGTGCTTAATGCCGTTTTTAGTGCTTTTTCTGAACTAAAATTACTCCGATATAGTTAAAACCTGAAATAATTTTTAAATATTTAAAGCTGTGGCAGCACTGAATTTACAAAAATCTACAAATTTAAATGCACTTAAATACAACCATGAGTGACAAAAAGCTAAACTTGCAAATTCACCTTGTTCAATTCTATTCGCGTTGAAAATGCTAGTAGATATGCAAGTAAGTTAAGTAATTATTTTTTTTCTAATTATTTGTAAAAATTTTTATCTTTGTACCTCCTGAGTAAAACACATCGTTTCTTGGTGCTGAATCCAAATCTGGCCCAGTGTTGCCAGGTCTTCGGCATGAAAAAACGTCCCTCTTGGTCTGAAAAAACGTCATTTCCTACCCAAAAACGTCTTTTTCAAATGTATGCAGAAAGAATTGTTCTTATTAAAATTTCATTGTATTCAGAGGTACATATGTACGTAAGGTATATTAAAATGTCATTTGCTCTGTCACATTTAAAATTCATTCTAAACTAGTTTGAGATCGTTAATATAAAAATCATTTTATACATACACTTGTGATCAGCTGTTTAAATCATCGATTTCGGCTGTTTCTTTTTGTTTATTATTTTTCCATAAAAGCCTAGCTCATTATATAACAAACAAAATATAAATCCACATTTCAAACTGTGCAAAAATTATAAAAAATCCGCTAAATATCAGCTAGATTTTCAACTTTTTATTCAGATTTTTTTAGAATTTTTTTGAGTATGCAGGTTGATAGCCCATTAAATTCCAGGGCAATAATGTGCAAGTTTTAGGGTGCTAAAGAATCGCGTTGATTTTTAATATATATATATTTTTTTCTTGTAAACATTTGGTTACGAATTACGTTCTGTTAAGAAGGAACATAGCAATATTTCAGCCTTTTTACGTTCATTATATTTTCAATAAGGGGCCCCATGCGAATAATTGTGTCATTTTCTTTATGCGCTTAAATAAGGGTTAAGTCGTCTGTGTCCAAAGAATAAATATTTTTTGAAGCAGCTGCTGCAAAAAACAAAGCTTGTCAAGATTTATTAAGAAAATAATTCAAAATCTGTTCTACTTACAAGATTTAATAACAGAGAAAAATTACTGGGAAGTTAAAAAACGTAATTTTTTACACAAAAAACGTCCAAACGTCAACAGGATACAAAAAACGTCCAAATGACGTTAAAAACGCCAACCTGGCAACGCTGATCTGACCTCAGAATTGCTCTACCACTAGAAATATGAGATATCCTTACCTCAAAGTGCCAAAATCGCGGTTTTTGGCGATATTTGAGGTTATATAATGAAAACATAAATTTTTTTTTGCTCATTTCTACTTAGGGCATGATTTTCGTTTGTTGGGACTCGATTTTGTTAAATACATACAAACTGTTATGAAAAAATCATCCATTGATTCAAAACCATTTGGTGCTTTTAGTGTGGTAAAACGCTTTTTTTCCAAGTTTTTGGTGCTTTCTGAAAATTAAAAGTTGGCAGCACTGGGTCTAGCCCATAATGGTTTTGGAGTGTTGCCTGAGGGGTCACCCCCCTCCCCCCCTTCGACCAATCAGTCTTCCTCCGAGGAGGAAAGCCAAGAGCGCCCCAAATAGGCCCGAAGCTCAGGATGCGCTCCGTGCTTACCTACGGACAACTGATGCTGGTTGAGTGCATGCTGGCAGCTTTAGCTCTGGTTTTGTATGAGCTGTTTGAGAAGTGAGTGGGCTTATTCCGCGTTATGTGTTTTATGTAGCGAATTTCTTCCATATTGTGACGAATACTGCGGCAACGTGAAGCGAACAACGAGAAAGAGGCAGAATGTTCGAGGAATGACGTAGAATGTTCCACAAAGAGAAACGTCAAGTTGGATGAACACTGCGAACAGCGAGAGAAAGAGAATGAGCGATAAACTTCAGAA
>NW_016157602.1:191706-200265 GCF_001687245.7 Rhagoletis zephyria | reverse complement strand
ACCAGGAAGCTAAAACAGTAGCGGAGGTATTCACCTACAATTGGGTTGCAAGATACGGTGTACCTATAGAGTTGCACTCTGACCAGGGAAGAAATTTTGAATCGGCGGTGTTTCAAGAGATGTGCCAGATACTGGGTATCAGGAAAACTCGAACAACGGCTCTTCATCCCCAATCAGATGGCATGGTGGAGCGGTTCAACCGAACCCTGGAAGAGCATTTGCAGAAGGTCGTGGACAAAACTCAGAAAGATTGGGATGTCCGCATACCCCTGTTCCTGACGGGATACCGGTCAGCAGTGCATGAAACAACGGGTAAAACTCCTGCAAGGGTAATCTTCGGCAGTGAGCTCCGTTTGCCTAGTGACCTGAAGTTTGGAATAACTGGCGATGCAAGGAGAAATGGGAAAGAGACGTTCAACATCCTGGAAGAGGAGTTAAGAGAAATACATGCTCTTGTGAGGCAGCGAACTCAAATTATGAGTGACAAGATGAAGGCCAGATATGATAAGGCAATGAACTCCGAGGGTTTCCAAGAGGGAGACTTAGTGTTGCTGTGCAATCCACAACGGCAGCAAGGTTTGTCCCCAAAACAACAATGCAACTGGGAAGGTCCGTATAAGGTCGTCAAACGGCTGAATGAAGTAGTGTATCGAATCCAGACCGTTGGGAGACCAAGAAACAAGACGAAGGTGGTCCACTTGGAAAGGCTTGCAGCGTTTGGAACAGCAAGTGTGTCTGATCGGGACGATCAGACTTAGGTGGAGGGCAGTGTGACGAATATGCGGCAACGTGAAGCGAACAACGAGAAAGAGGCAGAATGTTCGAGGAATGACGTAGAATGTTCCACAAAGAGAAACGTCAAGTTGGATGAACACTGCGAACAGCGAGAGAAAGAGAATGAGCGATAAACTTCAGAACGTTCTAGAGTTGCCATAAGTACGAGCGCAGGTATATAAGGGCGCCGCCACAGCGAAGTGGGACAGTTACAAGTCAGCAAGCTACAAGTAAAGTGAGCAGAGAAGCGAGTTGCGATTAAGCAAGCTATGAGTTTAATTGTGTTAACCAGTTCAGTAAAGCGTTGTAATTGCTTTAACAAGTATTGTAATGTTTTTACTGTATTACCAATTATTGTAAATTGTTTGTTGTACAATAAAGTTAATTGTACTACAATTNTGACAAAATGTAGACGGCGTCGTTTTCCAATTTTGTATGGGAAACAACAACACCACAGATTTTACGGTTAGAAAACGTCTTAAAATGTAGACGTCTACATTTTGAGACACTATTTGGAACGAACTGTGAACACCCCAAATATGTTGGTGCGCATGATTATCCAAGTTGGCGTTTGCGAAATTTGTATGTGTTTACCATGCCAGCGTCGTGTATGCGTATGTATGTACATAGGGGTGCTTTTAGTCTCGTTGGTATGTTAGTTTGTGTGTGCGTCTACCAGTATGTATGTACGTATGTTTATATATTTGTACTTAAGTGCAGTTGTAAGGCGTATCTAGGGTGATGTCGAGTATGTTATTGTAGCGTAGGCGAAGCTACGTTACAATAGACATAATTAATGGCATCCATTAATGCCAAAAACATGTCCTTTTCGGCCTTTTAATATTACGCCTCCACAGATACTCGACCACCACATCAGCGAAATTACCGGTGTGATTGTAATTTCACGTAGAAAAGAAGCGTTTCACCACCCTCCATTGCGAATCAATTCGCTGTGTGTGGGTCCCGTCTTCTACGATAAACGGATTAATGGCGTCGCTATAATTGACTTTCTGAAGGGTGAAACCATTATCATATGCGCGCCAGAAATCCGTCCTTATAATCGACCCCTCGGCCACATGCTTCTGATCAGCGGAATAAGAATATCCGCTGATCTGCAGTTATCAGGACATACTTCCAAGCGTAGATCCTCACTGCCATCTTGGATCATGCCCAGGACCCAGTGACCCTCCACTCGTGTGCCTGAAAATAGGAAAGGGAAAATTAAAATTATAACACTATAATGGAACAAAAATTACCTTTATTGAACTTCCGCTTTCCAAACATACTCTCGCCAATTTGGACTATCTTCCCCGGACCACCAATTTTTCGCTGGCTTGTTGGTGGTCTAACAAGAATGATAGAATACAAGATTGCGCCGATCAGAGAGGATTTTTGAGAATAACTTTTGTGTGACGTCACACTGGTGCAATTGCGAGAGAGAAATGCCAAAACGTGAGCAAGAATAGAAGAAGAAGAAATAATGTTGCAAGGAAAACGGAAACAAGTTGCACAAGGGTAACGTCATGCAAACAACGATTCTGTCAAATTCGTTAAGAGAGGAATAGCGGTCCGAGATCGGCGCAACCTTTGTATTCTCTCAATCGTGGTGGTCTAACTGGTATATTACCACGGCAGATGAAAGTTTTTTCTTCTTTTAAGTAGTCTTGGCGTAGAACCATTTCGCGGCTTAAGTTTTCAACGAAGCAGTACATAAGGTAGTACACGTGGGGCACGCTTATCCGGACGTCCTCGAACCACGTCCCTTTAGCTACCGATGAACGGGTCCTTTTGACACAATCCCCACGGGGCATAGAAAAAACCCAAACTTGCCGTCGTTTCGCCTACTCATGGGCACCTTATGAAAGGGGCACAGACTGTTAGTTGGGATCAAACCATGCTCCTCCGCGAATTGAGTCCCCTTCTCATGGGTCCTCAATTCCATCACCAAACAAGCAAAATTCCATTCTCCGCCTTTAAGAAAATTCCTTGCGTTAGCGCTTGTGGAAGGACGTTCATCTAGAAACAGAAGGATTGCATTTATGAACAATTTTCATATACGATAATTACTTACCAGCCATTTAAAATAACAAAAATATGTTTGCAGCAATCGAAATTAAGTAATGCGTATAAATTTCGCGTACAAAATGAAATGCACCGTTATACTTAGAAATAGAACCATACCCAACACCCGAAAGAAACCACAGGGACAGTAAATAAATATTTGCCATCGAAAGGTTTATATTTTTAATTCTCATTGGGTTTTATATTTTACCTTCTTTTGTCTCTAATTCTTTTGCATATTTTGGAGTTTGACAGCTGAACTCCGCCATTTAATTTGCATATGCAACCAAAGTCAGACGCATGATTTTGAAGGTGTTTTTATTCAATGAATTGTGATTAATTGGTTAATATTAAAGTCATAAAGAAAGTTACTAAGTACTAATCGAGTAAATTGTAAAGTGAAGGAGAATATAAACATATTTTGCTAAATGCGATAGCATGAACACTCTTCGAAAACATATGTTTGAAAGTGCAAAATGTTGCATTTTAAATGCAGCAAAAACACTGCATTAAGTGTGAGAGCTGCAATTCATTTTTGGCAACCCTGTATAGTTTTGTACATTCTTTATATTGTTCTTCAATAAAATACTTCTTTCGCATTTAGCAAATGTACATTTACGCGAGTTCGAAATCGTATGCTTTTGACAAACAGCCGTGTTCAAGTCGCTTATTCAGATCTGTATCTATTACGATCAATTCTAACGCAGAAGATAATGTGCAAAAAACCCTACTGAAAAGGAAAAAATAAATTTAAACCCAAAATTCAATACAAAAACTTGAATTCTTTTAACCATAACCGAACATATCTTTGTGTATGTATTCATTTGTCGGTGCTGTCAACTAAAATTTCCTCACTTAATTCGGAATCAAAACAAACAGAGTTGACCAAAAATTGATTCAGATTTCTATCATCATCACATCGATGTTGAATTTGGGTAACTTTTCTTTATCCAAATAATGTAAAATAATAAATGAAATCTCGATCGGCGATCACTGAAACGCAGCTAGCCACTGTATACGCGAAAAAGCAATGTTACCAGTTTTTCGCATTAATGGCCGGTTGTTCAATGTCTGGTTATCACTACCACTACACTATCGACGATTTCGACATCATGCATGTAACATGTGATCGATAAAGTAGTCGTTGTTCTTAACCGATGCTTCTACCTCCAATTTGTGCTAATCAGACATTGAACAACCGGCCCTAAACCATGTTCGATTGTGGAAATTTTGGAAGATCACAGGGTTGCTTTTAGCATTTAGATTCTTAATGCAAAAATGGAGTTGCATTTAGGGTTCGAATTTTGTATGGATAAATGTACATTAAGGGCCGGTTTCTCTATCTCCGGTTAACACTTATCCCCCGGTAANCCATGTTCGATTGTGGAAATTTTGGAAGATCACAGGGTTGCTTTTAGCATTTAGATTCTTAATGCAAAAATGGAGTTGCATTTAGGGTTCGAATTTTGTATGGATAAATGTACATTAAGGGCCGGTTTCTCTATCTCCGGTTAACACTTATCCCCCGGTAAACATCGTTACCGACCTTATCGACTCCCTGTTATATGCATGGAGTTAGAACGTCGATAACAATGTTTAACCGGGGAGTTAGTGTTAACCAGAGATGGAGAAACCGGCCCTAAGAGTAGGATTTAGAGCTAAATGCGCTAAATGTGCTTTTACGCGTATGCAAAAAAAGCCCATAATTCATCGATTACAATGTTATATTATAACACCCTCACAAGAGATTCAATTCATAATTATTTCATTTAATTATTTAGTAACAATTCAATAATTCGATATTGAATTCAAAAAGGAAACCATATTGTTCAATAAATTGATATAATTTTGAAAAATTTACTGGTTTAGTCATTATATCAGCAATCATTTCACTTGTGCTTAGGAAACTAAGTTTAATTATGCCCTCAGCAAGCTTTTCACGGATGAAGTAGTTCTTGACATCGATGTGCTTAGTACGAGCATGATAATTGTTGTTTGTAGCTAGTTTGATCGCTCCTTGATTGTCACAGTTGAGTTGTATTGAAGGTGTCGCATCAGCAAATAGTTCACCTTCAAATCGTTTTAGCCAAAGCGCTTCTTGTATTGCAGCTACCATTGACATAAACTCAGCTTCTGTGGATGATAACGCTATTGTAGGTTGCTTACGTGTGGCCCACGAAATGGCACCTCCTTGCAAGACAAATACGTATCCGGTGTTAGAACGACGTTCGTCCTGGTTACCGGCCCAATCAGCGTCACAATATCCCACCATTTGATCGTTGGAATCTTTTCGATATGTTAATTTCAGGTCTATAGTGCCTTTTAGGTACCGAAGCACTCTCTTCACCGCTGTCCAATGTGCTCTGCCATAATTTGTGTTATAACGACAGAGCGCACTTACTGCAAAGCTAATGTCGGGGCGACTAATTTTTGCATCATACATGATACCGATAGCTTGTTGATACGGGATCAAAGACATTTCTTCTCGTTCAGCAACTGACTTGGGGCACATTTCTTTTGACAAGCGCTGATTTAGGTCCATAGGCGAACTAGCCGGAGTACATTCACGCATGTTACATCGTTCTTGAACATCTAGCAGGTACTGTTTTTATCTATAGAAACCGATCCATCGTTGTTTTGCGAAACATTCATGCCAAGTATGGATGTCGCAGGCCCCATGTCCTTCATTTTAAATTGTGTAGATAAGTCCGTTTTAAGTTTTCTAATAATTGCCTTGTTGTTTCCGAAAATTAAGATGTCATCAACATATACAGCCAATATGATGATGTTCTGCCCTGAGTTGTTGAAATAAACACATTGGTCAAAGTCGGATATTTTAAAACCAAGTTTTTGTATCAAAACAGAATTTAGCTTTATGTTCCACATACGACTGGACTGCTTCAGTCCATATAGAGACTTACGAAGTCGGCATACCTTATTGGTCTTATCATAAAAGCACTGTAAGAAGGCTGATACTGCATCCATCTGATGAACAGTAAAGTCGAATTTAACGGCGGTGGCCAAAAGAAAGCGGATTGATGAGTACCGTGCAACTGGGGAGTACGTTTCATCGTAGTCGATGCCTCTGACTTGCGAGAAGCCTTTTACTACAAGGCGTGCCTTGTATCGGTTAATTACGTCATCGGAGTTCCTTTTTACCTTAAACACCCATTTGGCCTTTCTTCCAGGTGGCAGATCTGCTAGCTCCCAACTGCCGTTTTGCATTAACGCGTTATACTCACTTAGCATAGCATCATTCCATTCTTTGCTATCTGCGCCGCTCAGTGCCTCTCGTACGGTTAATGGTTCATTTGTATTACTTACTGCTGCTATCAGCCCGGGGCACGTTGCTCCATCCATTGCTTGGATGTTACTTTCATCGTCAGAGATTTGAATGACTGACATCTCGCATGATGAATGATCTTGAGGATTCTCCTCCTCACTGACATTATCATCACCCTCACTGAATCCGAAAAAATCAGATTGATCAGCAGAAAAGTTATTGCCTACGTTTGAAGCATTCGAAATTTGTTGATGCGAAGTATACTCATTCGCAATTTGAACCTGTGATGAATTTCATTTTTCGCTTATTTTAAAATTTGATAAACCCTCAATTAATCCAAGAGATTCATCGTCATCACTGGAGTCGGCGTTATCATCGAAAGATTCAATTCCTTGCACGTTTGCATTTCATGTTTCTGCACATGGCGCCTTAGTTTCAAAGAATAATACATCACGACTTATCACTGTTTTCTTTGTTTTTCTGTTATACAGTTTATACGATTTTGCTGTTTCACAGTAACCCAGAAAAATGCATTCGTATGATTTCGAATCTAGCCTGCGTCTTTTCTCTTTTGGTATATGTACCATGGCCTTACATCCAAAAACTCGAAGAGAAGTTAAATCCGGTTTCAGTGTGGTCCAAATTTCCTCTGGTGTAGTATTTTTCATGTCCCTGCATAGAGTTCTATTATTAAAAATGCTGTTGTGGCAGCTGCCTCTGCCTAAAATTGTGTATGCAAGTTTGCATCATACAGGATGCAGCGTAGTTTTTTTATGATCTTCCGATTCATGCGCTCAGCAACGCAATTTTGTTAAGGTGTATATGCTGCTGTAAACTTATGTACAATTCCGTCCTTTTTCATAAATGTTTTCAATTTGTCGTTGCAAAATTCTTTGCCATTGTCGGATAGCAGTATTTTAATAGTAGAGTTTTGTTGATTTTCAATCAATTGTTTAAAGATTAAAAATGTATCAAAAACCTCCTGCTTGCTCTTTATAGGGTAGACAAACACTTTGCGGCTGAAATCATCAAGGAACGTTAGTAGGTATCGAGAGCCACCGAGTGATTTCGTTGACATAGGTCCACACACATCTGTGTGTATTATTTGCAAAATTTGCGTTGCACGACTACCTATTTCTTTAAACGATGCACGAGTTTGTTTGCCTTGTGCGCATATAGTACATGGATCTAAAACTCCATTCGGCAAAACGAAACCTTGTATTGACGATTTTATGCGATTTAAATTTGTCTCACAGGCATGCCCCATTCGTCGATGCCACAAATCGCCACTTACTGTCGCTGTCAATGTCGGAGCACTTCGTTCTGTTGTACAGCTCAGTCGATACAAATCGTCGACAAGATTTTGCATTTCTATCGAAAATACGACAGTTCACATCATTAAAAACAAGCGTCTTACCTTGCTTAAACTGGCTACACACGACGAACATCTGCGCGCACATATGCGCGAACATGCTCGCTGTCGTTTGCTACAGACGGCGAGCGGCTCATATGTGATTTTGTCGTGGTAGCGTAAAGATGATTAGCAAAGACGCAGATGATGCGATTGCAATGCTTTCCACTTAGCTTTTTTATGTATGTGTTACTTAAATTTATTTATATTTTACTTGTATGTATGTACTAGAGGTATACGCCGCCGGGCCCCGCCGCCGCCGTTTTTTGTCATTTCTCACGCGCCGCCGCCGAGTTACGAAAATATCGGCGCGGCGGCGGCGGCGGCGGCGGGTTTCGGCGCCTAAGGAATTTTGTACAAAATTTTCATGTTGTATGCACACTGAACTACATCGTTTGAAGGAACTACCCAGCAAACAATTAGGTTTGATTTACATTTGAGAATGATTTGATATCAAAGTACTTTCTCAAATATCAAAGGTTTGAAAACGATTTGATATCGATTTGAAAATCATAGCATTATTCTCCATTTGAGAAAATTGTTGATTCTCAAATGTGCTTCAAACGTTAATTATGAAATGTGCTTCAAACGTTATTTATCAAATTTACCTCAAATGTATTTATAAAATTTATTATGTTAAACGAATTTTTTCGTATTAATTTTTATGCGATCAATAAAACCAAAAAGCAGCAAAAACACAGGTTTAAAACTATACAATTCAATTAGGTATTTAACAGCTAATACTAGGCAGGAAATTCTTTAAGCGTTTAATCTGAAAAATGACATCTAATTGACTACAAAATTAATATTTAGTTAATTTTTTTGGAGTTGTAATTTTTCTTTTTCAAAAATCTAGTTTTTGCATGCTGGAAAAACGCAATAGAAGTTCGTTCGAACTCTGCGTCTGTCCCGTTGGGGTACTTTGCCGAAAATAAACCTGAACGAAAACCTTTAAGTATTTGGCGAATTGTTCCTGGTTTTTAAAACAAAATACTTTTCAAAGCCGTTGTTACACTCAATGACCTTGCTG
>NW_016157602.1:187941-190135 GCF_001687245.7 Rhagoletis zephyria | reverse complement strand
TTGTTATGGTGTTATTCGTTTATCCGGATAATATCTCACTTGCACTTTATACCTTTAATATATGTATGTATGTATAGGTACATACATTGAAGTTGCGCAACCTGGGTATTTTTATTTGATCGCTTATAACTTACGTAGTTTTGCATCGATTTTCTTCGATGATAGCTTATTTTTTTTGTAATACAACAGAGCTTAGGGAGAAAAAAAAAATCTGCAAAAAAATAAAAGGTTTTCGAGATCCTTCCCCGCAAAGTACAATTTTTTTTATATTTTTACAAAAAAAATTGAAAAAATCGGTAATGATTGTTCGTTATCTTTGAATCTACAGGGCCTAGCAAAAAGTGTTGTATGCACAGTTTATAGAAAATTTTATTACCTTTTAAAAGCTTCAAACCGTTTTGCTTAATTCGTTCTTGAGATATATATGATAACGTGGACCCATTTTTTTTTTTTGCAAAAACGGTAAATTGCAAATATCTCAAAAACGGTACCATAGAATTAAAAATAACCTTGATTTTCCGAATCAGGGGGTGATTTTACATAAGAATTTCGTAACGGCGTTTCTGGTAAAGAGAAAAAGTTGAAATTTGTGGTCCAGTGTTATTAAAATAATTATAATTCTTACTTTTTGATATATGCGCTGTTGTACTTTTTTTAAGAAATTGACAATTTAAAATTCTTTACTACAGTAGGCTGAGTAAAATATATCGGTTATTGATATACTCAACAGTGCTTTTTTTCAAATGTATCTCAAATGAATCTTAAATGAAATTCAATTGTGGAAATTAAACGTAATTTTCAAATAGCTAAGCATTTGAGAAAAACATTTGAAATCAAATTGAGAAGTACAATTTTCTCAAACGTTTGAAACCGTGTTTGCTGGGTAAATACTACTCGTATAAAAACACTATTTTACGAAATGAAAATTACATTTTTAAAAGAAGTTTTTTTTTGCATAATTTGGGCCACTGAACATTAAAAAAAGCGTAACTCAGAAAAAAACATAGGCAACATATTTTTCGATCGAAAGCGTTTATTACAGTTAAATTAGGGTCGAATACTGGTAATCTGATCATTTTTTCCGCAGTAGAAAATTTTTTTCAATCTACAACAAAACTACTTTTTTATATACTATATCAACAAGAAAGTTATACACATCAAAAACTTTAACGCCAATATCTCAGAAAGCAGTTTTAACAGAAGCGCCCTTATTGCATTGAACTCCTCAATTATTGGAGATAAAACAAAGACTAGTTGATTTTCCTGTGTGTGTTTTTTTTTTNTTTTTTTTTGCATAATTTGGGCCACTGAACATTAAAAAAAGCGTAACTCAGAAAAAAACATAGGCAACATATTTTTCGATCGAAAGCGTTTATTACAGTTAAATTAGGGTCGAATACTGGTAATCTGATCATTTTTTCCGCAGTAGAAAATTTTTTTCAATCTACAACAAAACTACTTTTTTATATACTATATCAACAAGAAAGTTATACACATCAAAAACTTTAACGCCAATATCTCAGAAAGCAGTTTTAACAGAAGCGCCCTTATTGCATTGAACTCCTCAATTATTGGAGATAAAACAAAGACTAGTTGATTTTCCTGTGTGTGTTTTTTTTTTTTAATATTTTAAACAGAATTTTAATAAAAAGCAAACACTTTTTTTTGCTAATTTTTACATTCGTAAGAACTAGGTGTCTGTGTGAAAATTACGTTACTATTTCTAAGTAGTGGTCAAACCCCAGGAAGGTTTTGCTCCCGCGCATCGCAATATTTTCTACACAGAGTTAAAGTCCCCCTTTTTGGTAATAATTACTATTATTTTGCATTACATTCTGTTCTCCTTAGAAAAATTTGGCGCTTAATATATTAGTGGAAATTTTAACTATTTAAGCTACGAAATCATAAATGAGATACATAATAATAAGTCAAGTTCAAGTACTAGATATGTTTTTGCGAAAGCAAATTTCAGGAAAATTAACAAAGAACTTTCAAAGTTATCTTGGCCAATATATAGAGATGACGTGGAGCGTAGCGTTGAGCACTTTAATGATACTGTTTTCAATTTGTTTCGAAAGTATGTGCCAATACGTAATATTGTTCATGAAGAACCAATACAATTATGGTTCACTAAAGAGCTTAAAAAATTGAAAAATAAAAAGTCGCACTCTTTTAAACTGTATAAAAGAACGGG
>NW_016157602.1:179796-181543 GCF_001687245.7 Rhagoletis zephyria | reverse complement strand
AAGAGTTCAAAGATCCTTATGTTACAAAAGCTCTTTTTACCACTTTACTTAGACCTATGCTAGAATACGGATCTATTGTTTGGATTCCCCGCTACCAAGTTCATTCAGAGAGGATTGAATCAATTCAAAAACAATTCTTGCTTTTTGCATTGCGTAATTTTAACTGGGATTCAGATTACAATCTCCCCCCTTACACAAGTCGTCTAAAGCTCATAAATTTGCCTACACTCGCAAGTCGTAGAGAAATGCTGGGTATAATATTTATCGTAAAATTAATGACAGGCTTGATTAATAGCCCGGCCCTCCTGGCTGAGGCAAATTTTAATGTTCCTTCTCGAGTATCAAGACACTTTCGACTTCTATTGCAATTTTTTTTGATTTTTTGCGAGCATGCTCGTGAACCGCCCTACCAACGACGAACATGCACCGCAAACCGCGCATGTGCGCGCAGATGTTCGTCGTGTGTAGCCACTGTTAGCCATTTGGCTCACGGACATTAGGTTGGCACAAATATTTGGTATGCATAAAACAAGGCGAATTAATATAAGGTGGTGTTACTAGCTCAGCTGATTTTGTGTATGTGTTTTGCCGCACGGCTTCTGATATCAAATTGAAAAATTTTGTTTGAATTTCTACACACACTCTTACAGGTTTTGACAGTTTATGCCGCCAAAGCACAAATAAAATACATGTAAATTTTTGTTTTTGTACTCCTGCTATCACCTTATATTAATTCGCCTTGGCATAAAACATCCTTAACGATGACTTGCTCCTTGGTTGAATTCCATCAGCAGATATTGACATGCGCACATCACCAGCGCACTCCACTTTCAAACGTCCATTCATTATCGCCTACAATCACTTCGCTTGATTTTGGTTCACGCCGTTCAGTTAAATTAGCAAAATTCATAGTCATATGAGATGAAGCACCAGAATCCACAAACCATTCATTAGCAGCTGTTTTTGCCAGGAGAGATGTTGAGACCAACAATAAATTTGTTGCATCTTTTTTTTTTGATTTTGCTGGACACTTGTTGGCATAGCACAGTGTCTGTTAAGAGTAAAAACTGTAATATGTAAAAGTGGGCGGGGTGGGACACGCCCACATACAGCCATGTGAAAAATAATAGGGACACGACATTGTGCCCACTTTCGGCTATTTTTTTTTGTTTGTTTAATGTTTATTTTTTTTTAATAAAAATACAACTCACTATCTAACAAAAACCATATATGTCCAAATTTCAAACTTTGTAAAAAAAATAGGAAAATTCAACAAAATTTTAAAACAACACCAAACTTTTTAATAAGAACTTTTAGAAAAAATCTAGTTGTGCAGTTTTATAGCCCATTAAATTCTTGCTTAAGAAATTGCAAGTTTGAAGTGGCTAAAAATTCGCGTTGATTGTTGATAATTTTTTTTGCGGATGGGGCTATTATTCAAGGAATGAAACCGATTCAAAATAACGTTCCGGTTTGGGTTTCGGTTTTGCCAAGGGTTTCGGTTTCGGTTTTGGTTTCGTTCTTCAAAATTTATTTCGGTTTTGGTTTCGGTTTCGTTCCGGTTTCGGTTTTTCACAGAAATTTTGTTGATATTATTTAAATCACAATGTCTTAAACGTTGAGGAAAGAAAATCGAAAATTACAGTTCACTGATAATATCAACACTAGGTTCTTTCCCTAACAATCCGGACCGGATTTGGTAATTAGAGAATAAGAGAAACATTTTCTTTCAAAAATGGAACAAAGT
>NW_016157602.1:157482-179771 GCF_001687245.7 Rhagoletis zephyria | reverse complement strand
TCAGAAGTACGGAAACGCAAAAACCCACATTTCGTGCCCACAAGTCGAGAAACATCTGATTCACGTTGTTCTTGTTTTTGTCACTTATACCATGTTCTGACCGACATCGGAAACATGTTTTCGTTGCTAAAACTTTTTTTTTTGATTATTTATCGAAGTGGAAGTCATATTTTATCATCTTTAATACGCCATTTCGTATTTATTGTTAATTGCCTGGCCAAAGCAAAATAAGAATGAAAGTTAAAGGTTGTAAATGAAAAGAAAATGAAGGAAAAATGTTTTGGTTGTCGGTCAGAACATGGTATTAAATGCAAACACTTGGAAATTGAATTTTGGTTTCACAAATTTGATTTTAAGTACATAGATTGAAAATACATCAACAGGCCATTCACTTTTCCTTAAAAGCACCAAGTAAATGCAGGCAACATGTAAACACAATACTCGGCGAAAATTTCGGGCTATTTCGGTACAGGCATGATTTTTGGGCTATTTTGGGCACACGCGGGATCTCGCATTGCGTACGGGAAAGAAACTACTTAAATATAATTAATCGATTATCGATTCACAACAACAAAGTCATCAGCAGATTTTTGCGAAAAGTTACCTTGACATACTTATTTACTACTTAACAAGAATTTTAGCAAAATGTTGCTGATTTTGGTTAAATAAATCATTTATTTCAAAGAAATTTTTATTTATTATTTTTGTAAATTTCTGGAAACCGATTGAAACCTGTGATTGAAACGGTTTCGGTATCGTTCCTTTTCAGGTCAAGATAACGGTTACGGTTTCGGTTTCGGTTTTGAAAAACGAAACGGTTTTAAACGGTTACGGTTTCGGTTTGGGTTTCGGTTTCATTCCTTGCTATTATTTGCTCCCATACAAAAAAAAATTGTCAAATATACTTTAAATTGGAGAAAATGTACGACACCGCTAAGAAAAAAATTATCAAAAATTAACGCGATTTCTTAGCCACTTGAAACCTGCACTTTCTTGTGCTAGAATACAGTGCATATACAAACTGCATACTTATCTTTTTTCTAAAAGTTCTTATTTAAAACGTTTGGTGGTTTTGAAATTTTGTTGAATTTTTAAATTTTTGACTTAGAATACGTCTTACCTTACGATATGGAGGCTTTGCTGAAATGTTGTAGTTGTAATTTTTAGAGCTTCACGAAAACGCTTATTGCACGAGAACTAATGAAGCGATTTCAAAGAAGGTATGGCACTTCAAAGATAAAATTTCGAACCTATCGACAGATATATTTCTGTAAGTAACCGATTCCGTGTCTGTCCTAGAAACAACGGTAAATATTGACTTATTTTGGGGTCAATTTTGAGCCTTTAAAGTGCTCCAGCAACTTATAATTTGCAGATATAACTTTCATTTTCGGGATATAGATTGCTTGGAGCAATAGAAATATTATCGTGTACAGATTTTATATAAATTCAACAAATATTGAGCATTTTAAAGCAAAAAATTGTCCGATGCAGCCTGCAGACCAAGACGATGGCGCTGGACTGTTCCTTTTTTTACAAAGTTTGAAATTTGGACTTAAATGGTTTTTGTTAGATAGTGAGTTGTATTTTTATAAAAAAAAAATAAACATTAAAGAAACAAAAGAAAAGTAGCCGCAACTGGTCATAATGTCGTGTCCCTATTATTTTTCACATGACTTTATGTGGGCGTGTCCAACCCCGCCCTCTTTTACATATTACAGTTTTTACTCTTAACAGACCTTAGGGTAAAAACTTTATCCCGATATGTTCGCCGACGCTCAAGAAAATCTATTTTTAGACGCCCACGATTTGAATTGGTAGAAACTGTTGGTTGACATTTTAATGAAACGATTTCTTCCTTTTCGAGCCAATTGGAATGATTTTTCAAAACTGCTTTTTGGCGTTTGGATCTTTGTCAATACAATGCAAATTTTTTACATTTTAATTAATACATTGCAATTAATACATTTTTGCAACTCATACCGATCTGGCTCAAAACCCTCATATTCAATATCTTTCGCTATTGCACCCAGCATATTTTGAACTTTCTGGGAATGCGTACCGGAATTTTCACGTCAAATCCCAAAAACATGCGATCGAGAAAATTCGCAGTGGTAACTTGTACTTAGAAACATTTTGAATTAGAAAATTCGATAAATCAAAAACTAAACATGAAAAAACTGTAGAAAATAAGGAGCTTGGATTACGTTATGTCTACGTTACGTCTATATGTAAATAAAAATATTGAGGGTCGATAGGGGAAACACACTTAAAACATTACCTAAATACTTGAAAGACGAACCAAGAAACACACAAAATCCTACTTTTCTAAAACAACGATTTGCATAAAACACAACACGAATTATCTAAAAGTTTAATTGTAGAAATAAAGTCATATCTTTATGTACAATATCGATTGCATACAATTTTAATTCACTCGACCTTTCACAATATTTTAATTACGTTCAATTCAATTTTCAGCGTGCTGACGCTGTACAAATAAAATGAACAATTGATGACGCTTTTGTTGCTTTTTTCAGTAACAACCGTTAGAATGAAAACAAAAAATATATGACAACATGAAGTTTGGACAAAAGGCTGATTGCTAAGCCTATTTTGGTTCACAAATTTTTACATACATTTTTCTAATTTGGGCCTATGGCAGCCCCTTCTCGTTGCCCTCAAAACAAACAACAGTTCGCTTTTTCTTAGACGTTTGAGTACGATTATTTGATTTCTTTGAAATCAGAGCCATAGCTTCACCGCAGACCGGCTCATGTCTAATTTCTTGAAGCAAATTAGTGCATACCAAATCAGTAGTCAGCGTCTTTCCGCTGTTTGCAAGTGCCATCACCATCGGGCGGTACACTTCAGGCAAACCACTCAACATAATTTGGGCAACAATATCGCCTGGAATTTTCGTGCCAGACTTCTCCAACTTTTGCTGCGTACAGACCATCTTGTTGATGTAATCTTCCATTGATGCACAATCTGCTAGCTCTAGACGCATTAAATATATAAGTAATTCCATGCGACGCAAAACGCCATTGTCTTCAAAGGCGGCTTCCAAAGCATCCCATGCGGGTTTTGCTGTCGTACAATTTTGTACATATGAGTAGTTAGATGGCACAAGATGAGATTTTCTAGCAAATTTCCAAGCATCATAATTTTCTCGTCCTTTTAGCTTTTCAATTTGGTCGTTGCCCATTGTATTAAAACGCGTGGTTATTAACTATAACCTCAATATGCATATCACTCGCCCGCGCAGAAAATGAAAATTGCAACTTGGTACAAATATACTTCCAATAAAAAAAAACTAAAATACATAACGATACTTCTTTTTTTTTAATTAGACACGTGAGGGCCATAACCTGTAGAAATTAAGTTAAAAAATAAGAACACGTCCTGCTACGTCGAGTAAAATCCAAAGAAGGAAGTATTTTATTGAAGAAGAATATAAGGAATGTACAAAAAAAATGTACTAAAGTGCCTTGGAAGGCCATTAAAAGTTCGCGCATATCTAATCAGGATTGTAAAATGGTACAATACTTGTCAGTTTCATACTAAAAAAAATCGAGTAAAAAAATAAAAACCTCAAGTAACCCGATTTTTGCTAACCCATTTTACTCAGTTCAAATGTTTTTTATTCGCACAAGCTCTTGGTAGGTTCATAATTTTACGGCAAAATGATGAGAAAGATGGATAGTGGACATGTTTGCCATGAGCGAGCGAGACAGATAGTGACGCCACTTACCAGAAGCAACAAGTAGTAATTAATAAAGTCAATGAAAAATCTTGACTTAGTTTAGTTTAGGTTTATTGGAATAAAAGTCAGATAGGGAAATAACATTTTTTATTTCAATAACTGTTCAAATTGTTTACCATCAGCCTCAATACACGCCCTACATCTTCTTAAAAAAGATCTACTTATTAGTCGGACATATGCTCGAGAGTGGATGTCCTCAGCAGCTTGAGAAATTCGTTCACGCAGCTTGGCTACGCTCTCAATAGGCTTTGAATAAACTTTTTCTTTGAGAACGCCCCAATAAAAAAAAATCCAGGGGATTTAAATCTGGGGAACGGGCTGGCCACGAGATAGTGCCTGAACGTCCAATCCACCTTCCCGGATATTCCTGGTCAAGGAAATCTCTTACTTGCACTGCGTAATGCGCTGGGCAGCCATCTTGTTGATACCACATGTGGCGACGATCTGTTAGTGGTATATTTTACCGTAAAAAATGTAGGTAATTCGTGCCATTCAAGTTCTCAGGCAGGTCTAAAGACCCAATAAATTTGCCGTTTAAAATTCCGGTCCACAGGTTTACTTTAAAGCGATACTGGGATCTGTCTTCTCGCATTAAATGTGGATTCGCCACATGCCACTCGTGAAAATTGTGTAAGTTTATGTAACCATCTTTTTTAAGTGTAGATTCATCTGACCAGAGACTTTTTTGGATGAATTGGGGATTTTCATTATGCCTCTGTAGCATTGTTCTACAAAATGAAATCCTTCCAGGATAATCTCGAGGAAGAAGACTTTGAACTCGTTGTACGTGAAACGATGCATTTCGGCTCTTTGTAAAGTACGATGTGCTGTGCTTTTGGGTATTCCCGTTCTTTCTTCAATTCCACGAACGGAAATACTTGGGTCATCTGCGACCTCTTGCAACACTTCTTCCTCGTATTTGATTCGGGAAATGGCCGCCCTCTGTGAGTGAATGGTTCACATTAACAAACACGCGGTGATCCGGATAGCGCTTTAAATTTGGATATCTTTCCCGATAAAGTCTAGCGGCGGCACTTGCGTTGCATCTGCAATCTCCATAAATGAGGTGCATGTTCGTTCGCATGTTCTTGTGAAGTGTAGCGCGTAGGCATGGTAGATAACAAGGACGCCAACACAAAAGTCCAATTCCAAAAGAGAGAAGCCAAGGTTGCCGGTATGTAATCAACAAGTCCAATTCACAAAAATCCAAGTCCAAAAAGCCAAAGTTGTCAGTACTAAATCAACACAAGCGAATACGGAAAGGTGCGCTGTAGACGAATGAGCGAAACGTACTAACTGCAGTGTTGCCGTTACAGCGTCAGACTGGTGTCAGACCAGTGTTGCCGCGCATAATTATTAGTGGTAGCCCAATTCCTTTAAAATAAGGGCTAAAAAAGAGCTAATAATAGTCGTTGTGGCTAAAAATGGTAGCTAAATTTTTTTACTTTCATATTACATATACAGTATCGGTCATGTCTATAGCACGCCATTTCAAAATGATATTGTGCGCCCCTTATATTTATTTATTTATTTTTAAGAATTTTCAATTAAAATACAGTTCTTTCTCTAACAAACCCCATATATTTATTTGTATATGGATGAAAAGCGCAACACCTTTGGCGAAAAAAATTCTAAAAAATCAACGGTGACTTTCAGTCACTTGAAACTTGCACATTATCAGACTAAAATTGATTGGGCTATAAAACTGTGTATTCAGAAAAATTCTAACACTTCCGAGAAAAAAGTTTGAAATTTAGGTGAAAATTTGTTGCACTTTTTTGAAGTTTTCTATAAATTGTTAAACTTGGGTTTATATGGGGTTTGTTAGAGAAAGAACTGTATTTTAATTGAAAATTCTCAAAAATAAATAAGTAAACGTAAGTTGCACACAATATCACTTTGAAATGGCGTGCTATAGATATGACCGATACTGTATAAGTATACACGTAAACATTTTCAATAAGTAATTGTATATAAAAACAATGAACTCTGGAAAAAAAGCTAATATTTTATCCAACCAAAACCCTTTTGGTATAAAAGGGGAAATATACGACACCAGCTTGCTGGTTCTATCAAGTGATTGTACCATCAGGCTCGAAGCATATAACTTACCAGAATGCTGGTACAATATTTATTTCTTTAAAAATGAAGTCGAGGAAAGATCGAAATGATTAGACCCGAAATTTCTTAATTTTTCTAGCATTTTGTTAAGCATTGTTTGTTTTTTTGTAATTCACAGCTGCAATATCGTGAACGTAATCTTCCACAAACACGGCTTTGACTCATATAGTGCAAGAAATTTCAGCCAAAATACTTTTTACTTAGAAAATTGAGCTAATTTCACCACTCACGACACCAGTATGCTGGTACAAAGAACGTAAATCTATAAGAGGAGACAACACGTTATAATTGTTGCGAGTGTGAACATCAGGAGCGTGCCTTCTCTTCTCATCCAATCACAAAACGTATTTGGGCAAAAGAGAAAGCACGCTCCTGATGTTCCCACTCGTTACAATTATAACCTGTTGTCTCTTATAGATTTACGTTCTTTGGCTGGTACAATCACACCACAAGAACATACACGGTCAATCGACTTGAAGGGTCGTTTAACAAATTTAGCATATTAAAGGCCGTGAACTTATCTATTTTAAACTATAGTTAAATCGTTAACAGATAAGTTAACAGCCCCAACACTTTTACAGTATGTATGGATAAAAGCGTAAGGAGCATACAATACATATATGTATATATATCAGTCTTTCTTAGTTTAAAAATGCATCTCTTACATAAATGCAAAAAAAAAAAAAATTAAGCATATACAATTTTTTCATGCCAAGTATGAATAAATTCTAAAAAGGGCTAAAAAAAGGGCTAGGGGCAATTTTAAATTTATGTGGCCAAAAAAATTATGTGGTAGCTAAATCTAGCCACCAAGGGGCTAAAACGGCAACACTGTGTCAGACTGGTAGCTTGCTTGGTATGGCGACTGTATCTGTTTCATTCGCACGCGTTTAAACGACGCATTGCCGTCTCACTGCGTGGCGTCACTATCTGTCTCGCTCGCTCATGGCAAACATGTACACTATCCATCTCTCTCATCATTTTGCCGTAAAATTAAGAACCTACCAAGAGCTTGTGCGAATAAAAAACATTTGAACTGAGTAAAATGGGTTAGCAAAAATGGGGTTACTTGAGGTTTTTATTTTTTTACTCGTTTTTTTTTAGTATAAAACTAACAAGTATTGTACCATTTTACAATCCTGATTAAATGCGCGAACTTTTAATGGCACTTGCCAAGGCACTTTAGTACATTTTTTTCAAGGAGGGCCTTTCAAAGTCGACAAATTATAAAAATTTTAAATTCATAGTTTAACAAATAGTCTTAATTCTAGAACACTTGGGGCAATTGCGTCCAGGGTACGCAAATAAACTGTACAAAACAATTCCCATTTGCTCATCGATCATCATATCATTTGTGGTTTTGTACAGTTTTGTAAATAGTCAGAAACAAATTGTAAGATTCACTGTCATTTTCCCCAACGAGAAACGTTTGCTTTTCGTTTGTGACAATTGTACCATAGGGTACGTTTTATATGTATGCAAACGTTTCAATTACGTGAAAAATAATTTTTTCTGTAAATTTTCATATCCAATTCAATTAAAAAACATTTTTATTTTTTTTATTCATTGCAGCCATTCGTTTTGTATTTGTTTATTGCATATATGTACATACATAAATATATTTTCCCTGCACGATTCATTTCGTTTGTTGTTTCGTCTGTAACTACTAAACTACTGTAGTGTACTATCGCCAAAGTGAACTCAGCCGTTTTGTTTCATATTGTACCGAACTGTTAAAGTAATAAACGAAACGAAATAGTAACGTACAATATAGTTTATTTTCGTGCACTGATTGCGTCATAATTTTTAACTTAGGTTCTAGAAACGTTAATCAGGGTTAAGGTTCCAAAGTATAAATGAACAAAAAAAATAAAAACTAACCACAATAACCGAAAAATGGTTACAGTTTGACCAAATTTCTAGGTTTTTCTTAAATGCCCATAATTTTCAAACTGCATGGGATAGTTTTTTTTCTAATTTGTCTCATGATTTACAATCAATCCTGTCACCCCCTTTCGGCTTGGCGTTGAGTTCTGGGACACCCTGTATATTCATTTGTCGGTGCTGTCAATTAAAATTTCCTCACTTAATTAGGAAAAATAAAACAAACAGAATTGATCACAAATTGATCCAGATATTTATCAGCATCACATCGATGTTGAATTTGCTTAACTTTTCTTTATCCAAATAATGTAAAATAGTAAATGAAATCTCGATCGGCGATCCCTGAAACGCAGCTAGCCACTGTATACTCGAAAAAGCAATGTTGCCACTTTTTCTCATTAAAGCATATTCGAATCGTGGAAATTTTGAAAAGATCACAGGGTTGCTTTTATCATTTAGATTGTTAATGCAAAAATGGAGTTGCATTTAGTTGAATTTAGGTGACGAATTTTGTATGGATAAATGTACATTTAGAGTAGCATTAGAGCTAAATGCGCTAAATGTGCATTTACGCGTAAGAAAAAACAGCCCATTATTATGCCTCAGAATCTTCTTTGGAAAGCAACCCATTAGAGGAATGGAAAGATGTGCGCACTACATTTCTGCAGCTATATAAGCAAGCCCGTCTATACATAACGGTCGTTGGGTCACCTGTCCCTAGCGAGAGGCTTTTCTCAAAAACAGGTACAATTATATCAAAATCTCGAAACCGCTTTTCAGGAAAACACTTGGAAAAGTTAATTGTTTTTGGGAAATATAACAAAAAAGGAGCTCTTTTCTTAAAATTATTTTATATGAAAAAGTTGTATCTATTAATCTTGTAAAAATGTAATTTATTGTTGTCTTAAATGTTTGTATGAAAAAATATTAAGAGATAAATAATCTTGTAAAAATTCATATTTTTTGTGAAAAAATACAATAACTTTTAAAAAGATGCAAAATCGTATTGTATGTGGGTAAGGCCATCTCAAGTGGGTCACAAATTTACCGACGTTCGAATTTCCAGATGATTTTTCGCTCAAATGAAGTCCTACTGATCTGAAATACACTACGTAAATTTCATTGAAAATTTTAAAAATTTATACTTTTTATGAGCATTTGAATTTTCTTACAATGGTACGGAATTTATTTTTTTCTCCGAAAATACAAATTGGAATGCGATGATTTTTTAAACATAGGGAGAGGACATACAACCCTACTAAAATTTATTTTTTTCGTCTTGAAAATTTTAAATTTGATGTAAATTTTTTATTTTTTTATTTTACAAATGAAAATTTAAACAATTTCTCCGCCTGCCAGAAAAATTATAATACCAGCATATCACGCCGGAAGTATTCAAGCATTCACTCCGAGAAAAATATGTGAACGGATAGCAGTAGTTTATTCACAATCATAATTTTAGTACGAGCTTACACACTCCGTATTCATACGTACAGGTGTATATACATATGTATGTATGTACGTGGGGCACCTTGCTGTTAGTTAAGTAACTGTAAATAATTGTAAACTCAACATTAACGGTTGATTGTCCATTTTTTATTTTCAACATGTTCATAAAATACATTTTAACTTCATCAAGCAACATGCGATCAGCTGTTTTTCGTACTGACAAATTCTTACAAGTAAAAATTTATCCAGTAAAATCCAGTAAAAACTCAATTTCCCCTACTTTGCAAGTTTTTGTGTACGAAAACACCAAAACATGAAAATTCGTAAAAACTTTTACTGGATTTTCTGGAAATGAGTAAACAAACGCAACTAATAATATCGTCGCGGGTTCTTTAAAGTTTTCGCTAGAAAATAACGGTTCTTTAATGTATGTGAATGAGCTTCATGTTCTTGACGACATGTGTAATTTTCTGAAAAATCCAGACACGCAACATATTGATAATCATCCAATTGGTTTTTTATGTCAGTAAGAAATTAAGCCTGTGATTTTGAAAGAAAATCATATTCCATCAGAACCAGTAGATCTTTTGATAAATTGTGAATAAATTCGTTCGTTGTTTGGTCTTTTACTTGCAGAGAGCATCTGTAAGTAAGTAAATTACAATATATGAGAAGTTTTTTCGGCAAATTTTGAAGAAAGTGTACGATTTTACTTAAACAATGATTTACCTGTCAGTACTTATTCATTGGTCGTAATTAACTGAAGTAATATTTTTATCTACAAGAATGGATTCCAGGTTTTCTAAGATTTCTTTTGTGCCAGGACAATTCGGACACTTCAACAAGAAACAGTCTGGATTTGGATTTTCGTCAATATATTCCGATAATTTATTGCAGATTCTCCATTTTTTATGAAAAATATGTGATAGAATGCGAGTCACTGCACGTGTGAGTAAAAATTAATAGAAATAAAAAACAACATTGCACCGTTAATGCCCATTAAAATACAACTTTTGCATTGGCGAGGGTGTCGCTTCCACAGCGACTATGAATACATACATATGTACATATGTACATTTATATGAAGAGCCTGCATAACCAAAGCGTTCATAGTCAGCTATTGGATATAATTAAAATTTATGTGTAATATTTTCAAATTAATGTTGATGTTTAAATTTAATGTTGACTTTACAACTATTTACAGTTACTTAAGGATACAAATCACTTAACTAAGAGTAAGGTACCCAACATACATACATATATACACCTGTACGTAGCCTGTGGGGAAAATCTCTAGTTCTGAACTGGTGCGCTTCTAGTACATTTTGACCCAGTACTGGTTCGTGATAAATCTTTTTTGCATGCAAGCAACTGGCGAATTTAACATGGCGATGTCCTAGGAAGTGTCAATTGCCCCCCGCTGAATCCCTTTTTCGAGAGTTCTGAACTAGTCCTAAATTCTATAGTTCCGAACCAGTTCTAAAATCGACAGACGAAAGAAAAAAGTATCATGACTTTTCAATCTTTTTGGTTCTTCCGTGTGTGCGATTTTAAGTTATTTTGGAATTAAATTTGTTTGAATGATTGTAAGAAATGTTCGTTTACATACCTTTTGCTATAGCTGAGTTTGCAGAGATGCTCGCTGTTATTTCTTAGATTCCAGACGGTCCCAAGATGTTGAAATATTAACACAAATTTTAGTTTTGTATTACCAAGCTATGAAAAAGCATCTGCGAAGCACANGGTCCCAAGATGTTGAAATATTAACACAAATTTTAGTTTTGTATTATCAAGCTATGAAAAAGCATCTGCGAAGCACAGAATAGAAGCGCATCTGAACGAAAAAAGCACCGAACACATATCTATGTAAAGTAAACAAGCCCCCGCTACATCCCTTATTCGATAGTTCCGAACTAGTTCTAAATTCGACAAATAAGATCTAATTCGTTCTGCATCCCTTTTTCTATAGTTCCGAACCATTTCTAAATTCGTCACTTTAGATATAGATTTCCAATGAAAAAAACTGGAAAAAATTAGTTTTTTAAAAGTACCACATTTCGCCGATTTTGGACTGGTGGCGACAAAGACCTAGTACGGAATTAGAAATTTGATTCACTAGTCCGCGGCTTCCCTGCAGGGTATGAATACGGAGTGTGTAAGCTCGCACTAAAGTTATGATTGTGAATAAACTACTGTTATCCGTTCACATATTTTTTTCGGAGTGAATGCTTGAATACTTCCGACGTGATATGCTGGTATTTTAATTTTTCTGGCAGGCCGAGAAATTGTTGAAATTTTCATTTGTAAAATAAAAAAATAAAAAATTTACATCAAATTTAAAATTTTCAAGGCGAAAAAAATAAATTTTATTAGGGTTGTATGTCCTCTCCCTATGTTTAAAAGATCATCGCATTCCAATTTGTATTTTCGGAGAAAAAAAATAAATTCCGTACCATTGTAAGAAAATTCAAATGCTCATAAAAAGTACAAATTTTAAAATTTTTCAATGAAATTTACGGAGTGTATTCCAGATCAGTAGGACTTCATTTGAGCGAAAAATCATCTGGAAATTCGAACGTCGGTAAATTTGTGACCCACTTGAGATGGCCTTACCGATACAGAGTAGGTATCGATACCTTCTTTGATACAAGTACAAGTACTGATTTGAGTAATACCTCGATGGTATTAATTTATCCCTACTAGGGATAAATCGATACAAGTAAATCCAAGTACATACTCGATACTTTTCTCAATTTACCAATTTTTTTTTTCTCTCTCTCTCTCTTTATTTACAATCTGTCGTTTGACAATAAGTAAATGTGATTGTGTACTTATATATAAGAATGGCGCTGATGCTGTAATTGCAATTTGTCCATTAAATACATTAAATGCATTTCAAAGTTAACATACATATGTACATATGTTATGTAAATTCAAGTAAGTTACTTAACAATTTGATAATTATGTTATTAGAGTTATTTACATGTCAGTTAATGTATTTTGTATATTAAACTTAAGATCTAAAGGGTAAGTCTAGGGGATGCAGCCTTGGCAGTCGGCGCGTATCTTCACTGTTATCTAATAAGTTTATTGCGTGTATGTTAGGATGGCAGCTTAGGGCCGGTTACTCAAAGTCTGGTTAACACTAATCTCTGGTTAAACATCGTTATCGACGTTACCGAATCCCTGTTATATGAATGGAGTCGAATACGTCGATAACAATGTTTAACCGGAGATTAGTGTTAACCAGACATTGAGTAACCGGCCCTTAGTCGGTTAACATAACTCGTACTGTAATTTTTTATCTCGTCCATAATCATAGGTATTTTAAGGTCTTTATGCAAATGAACATTTTTTATATACCACGGAGCGTTCGCAATCAGCCTAAGTGTTTTCGACTGATATCTTTGGATTATCTCCACGTTGGATTTACTTGTGGTGCCCCAAATTTGAATTCCATATGTCCAGACCGGTTTTAAAATGGATTTGTATATAAGAATTTTGTTTTTAAGACTGAGTTTTGACTTAGGACCGAGTAACCAGTACATTTTTCTAGTTTTGATTTTCAGCTGCTCACGCTTAGCTTTTATGTGTTGCCAAGTAAGGGACGGTTACTCAATGTCTGGTTAACATTAATCTGCGGTTAAACATCGTTATCGACGTTGCCGACTCCCTGTTATATGCATGGAGTCGAAGACGTCGATAACGATGTTTAACCGCAGATTAGTGTTAACCAGACATTGAGTAACCTACCTAAGTCTTCTGTCTAAGTGCATCCCGAGGTACTTAGTGCTAATGCATTTTGGGATGATTGATTGATTGAGGCTGACGCTGGGGCAATCTCCAGTTCTCATGGTGAAAGTAACATGTGATGATGTTCCAATTGCGAAGCCAGGATTCTAGTTCGTTTAGTTGTTTTTGAACAATTTCAGAAGCTTCTTTAGCAGAGTAGGCGGAAGTGAGAATAGAAGTGTCGTCTGCATATCTAGTAGAGCTCGGGCTATTCGGTTAATCGATTAACCGAATTATTCGAATCTGACTGAAGTCGACTACTGTTAATCGGTTAGCAATATTCGAGTAGTCGAAAGCTGTCGACTATTCGGATAACCGTTCACTTTAGATTATTCGGTTAACCGTTCATTTTCGGTTAATCGAATATTTTAAGTTCGAGTTTTTTTGCATTTACAGATACATATACATATGTATATGAAAAGTCTTGTTACATTCGTAGTACATATATAAGATTGCATGTGCCAAATTAAGGCAAAGTTTTTTTGCAAGAAATGTGCAGCAAAATACTGGAGGAAATAAAATTAAATTCTATCCCATATTAATTATTACCAAATCTTTGGTATCAATGTTAAGGGCTATATTATAAGACACATTTTTTGGATAGTTTTTTTTGCATACACCGTTATTTTGTGCCATATAGACCCCCATAAGGCAATACGTTTCTGAATACACATTGTGAATTGCCAAAATATGTTATTTCCATATTTAAGAATCATTTATTTCCAAATTAAAGGATGAAATACAACATAAATGTAAATAGTATATATGGATACCATAGTTTTTTAAACACATCGTTATTAAAAACCTTAAAATCCTATATTAACTTCTTTTAAGAAACGTCTGTTTTGGCACAAAAATGTGAGAAGGTGTACATTTTGTGGCAGTAGGCAGCTTCTTCGTTGAGAGACAATGTTTCCACCAATAGAAAATGTTCGCTCCGACTCAGCTGAAGTTGCTGGAATACATAGATAACGCTTGGCTAACTTGAAAATATTAGGATAAATTTCGCTATGAGTTTTCCACCATGTTATTGGATCAATATTATGACCAAGTTGTGGTTCTGCAATATATAAATCTAGCTGAGACGTCACGTCATTGGGCAACGTGTCATCGTCAAACAAAAAGTCCAAATCCGTGGATTCTACTTTGGGCTCTGCCACATTTGTTGATTTCTCTTTTTCTAAATAGCTTCTTACAAAGTCATGAATTTTGGTTTTTGTTTCAACATCTTCGCCATACAAATTTTTATATCGTGGATCCAAAAATGTTGCTACAAGAGAAGCAGGAATGTCATCGCAACTGTTTCCAATGTTAAATCTTTTAAAAAAAGATCTTCTGGCACATTCTTTAAATATTTTTTCATTTATTCCATCAGTAGAAGATGCTGACATATGATTTTGAGTAAACCGATTTATTATAGGACGGACCAAAGACATCGTTACAGTTTTTGCGCTACATAACACTGTTGTAGCTTTATCAAATGGATTTATAACCCTCACCAGAGTCGCCAATTCGTTCCATTCTCTTTCAGTAAATTCAAGTTTAAGTGCATCGCATGATTTGGTGACTGCTCTATCTCCTAAAACTAAGCAGATTGCACTGCGGTTTAAAATTATACTTTCGCACATGTATAATTTCGAGTTCCAACGAATCTCGCAAGATTGAACTAGCCGATTTTCTTTAATTCCCAACTGTACTTGGCGAATTGAAAGAGCATTTTTGGCTACGCTTGAGCGATGAAAATACGAAGACACATTTTTGGCTTTCTTGCATATTTCAGTAAACTGTGGAACGGCTCCAATTGCATCCTTAACAACCAACTGCAGAAGATGAGCGTTGCACTTAACACTATCAGGTATATTTAATAGTTTCTGTGCCGCAGCATTCATAACTGCTGCACTATCGTGAGTTATTGATTGAACCTTATTTGAAATATTCCAATCATTTAAAACTGATTCGACAGTGGAAGCAATATTATCTGCATTTGGTCTTCCTGGAAGAACAAAAAATATTTAAGTAAAAGTAGATTTTCTATGGGTTTACATTAATACCTTCCAACTGCTTGTTACAAAGCGTAGCAGTGCACAAGTCGTATTTTGAGTTAAAATACTGAGCTTCTACTGATATATAAGAATCCAGCGTTCGAGAAGACCATTCATCCACAGAAATTGAAACACTTGATGCCTCCGCCAATTCATTGCATATATTGTCTTTGACGGATTTATATAATAGCTTCAAGCGAGAATGAATGCTTCTAACGCAGGGAACTTTGTAGCCGGGTTCTATCACTTTCATAAAATCTCTGAAGCCATCGGAAGACACAATTGAAAGAGGTAGCATGTTGGTTGAAATCAAACGTGCAACTGCTCGTGAAATTTCTTCTTGACGTTCGTGTGTAACGACGGCTGTGTCACCTTCTAGCCTCTTCTTCTTGGATTTGTTGGGCCTATCGCTTGAAATTTCACTGTGGAAAGCTTCGGCTGAATGTGCGCTAATTATTGAAATGTTATTGCGAAATATTTTAGAGACGATGGCTAAAGCAATACCTACCTCTCGTTTTCGCGATTTTTGTTATGGATTTTTGTTAAATGGTTGTTCAGTGAGGATGTGGAGGAGTTGTAGCACAAAACTGCACCACATATGGAACATGTTACTTCCTTTTCGTCCTCTGATTTTTCGAAAAAATCCCAAACCCAGCTCCTTTTGCGTCCGCTCATTTTTGTATCTGAATATACATACATATGTGTGCATGTATATATTTTAAAAAATTTTTTTTTCATTTGTCAAAGAAATTTCAATGAAAGTTCGGTTACTGAAATTCGATTTGCTACAATGCTCGAGTAGTCGAAGCAAAGCAACTATTCGAATAATCGAAGGCGGGCGACTATTCGAATACCATTAACCGACTAATAAGCATGCGAACGGTTACGAATCGAATAATCGGTTAACCGATTAGTCGAATAGTCGGATAATTTTACGAGCCCTAATATATAGCAACAGTGATGTTATCGTCGTTTATTACTGGCATGTCAGCAGTGAAAATTGTGTACAGTGTTGGAGCGAGAACACTGCTTTGCGGGACACCAGCCTTGGCTTCGTATATATATCTGATGTGTCTTCATTTTTAAATATGACCTTAGAAATAGATAGAGTGGTGCCGGTAGTGTATTTTTTATTTTAAATAACCAACCCGCATGCCACACTCTGTAAAAGGCTTGTTGTATCCCTGTGGGGACAATCTGTAGTTCTGAACTGGTGCGCTTCTAGTACATTTAGAGCCAGTACTGGTTCGCGATAAATCTCTTTTGCATGCAAGCAACTGGCAAATTTAACATGGCGATGTCCTAGGAAGTGTCAATTGCCCCCCGCTGCATCCCTTTTTCGATAGTTCCGAGCTAGTCCTAAATTCTATAGTTCCGAACCAGTTCTAAAATCGACAGACGAAAGAAAAAAGTATCATGATTTTTCAATCCTTTTGGTTTTTCCGTGTGTGCGATTTTAAGTTATTTTGGAAGAAATGTGTTTTCAACTTGAAATTAAATTTGTTTGAATGATTGTAAGAAATGTACGTTTACATACCTTTAGCTGTAGCTGAGCTTGCAGAGNAGTACCACTTTTCGCCGATTTTGGCCTAGTGGGGATCTAGTTCCTATCGGACCAGTTCCTTTTTGGTGATAAAGACCTAGTACGGAACTAGAAATTTGATTCACTAGTCCGCGGTTTCCCTACAGGGATGTCTAGGAACACTGCAGAACAGTACTGCTTCTCTTCCAGGCATCTAAGTATGGTTTTCACTATTCGATGGCATTGCTCCGGAGTTCCATGCAGTTGCCTAAATCCAAACTGATGGTCTGGGATGATAGCAAGGGATTCAAGAACTGGCAATAGTCTTCGAAGAAATATTCTTTCAAGTATTTTCGAGAATATTGTCAGGAGACTTATTGGTCTCCGGCTTGTTTGGCTTTGAAATCATTACGATTTCAGCGCATTTCCACTGCGTAGGAAAGTGGCTCAGCCTAAGGCTACAATTGAAGATTAAGACTAAAAATAGCAAACATTTTTTGGGTAGTTGTTTAATTGTCCATGCATCGATGTTATCTGGGCCAGGTGCTTTAGAATTTTTCAACAGAGATACTTCTGCTTGCACCTCAGGTAATTTAACTTGAGACAAGGGTTTGTCCATTTGACATGGGCAGTCAAGAAATGCGTCTGCTCTCTGACGCTGGTAGTTACTATTACGGGCAAACGGTTCAAAAGTGCTTTTAAGATGATTGCCAAATGCATCGGCTTTAGTTTTGTCGGATCTACACCACGCGTTGTTTGCACCTTTCACTGGTATTTGTCGTTTTGTTGGACGCTTTAAATATCTGGTAGCTTTCCATAGGTTATTATCATCATTATTTGGCTCGGCATTCATAAGAAATTCTGCTATAGATTGTTCTTTCAACTCTGCTAGCTTGCATTTTAATTCTTTGATTGCTTTGTTGAGTAAAGTTTTGTCAGCTGGACTTCTACTATTTTGCCAGATTCTTCGAAGTCATATAAGTATGGTACCTTATTACTTCGGTGTGTATAGGTCGATTTATTCGAATTTGGAGAAGCTAACGAAGCGGCTTCGTGTATTTTTTGAGTAAAGTTCTCCACTGCATCATCTAAGTCTCTGATAGAGTTTATTTCCATGTTAAGGTTTACATGAGATTCTAGCCAAGATTGAAAAACAGGTACATTCGCCCTTTTACTTAGGACACGCTGATTACGAGGTGTGAGAGAAACAGGCATATTCATATTGATAATGAGAGCAGAGTGATCAGAACTCAGATCTTCGTTATTAAAAATTTCAAGACGATTTGGGTCGATGCCGATATAAACTGCAAAATCGATCAGGTCGGGGATTTTGTTAGAATCGCTCGGCCAGTATGTGGGACTGCCAGCTGACAAAACGTTTAAGTTACTTTGAGTAATATACTTGTACAATTCACGCCCTTTTGGATTCGTAAGACGAGATCCCTACCATGGGTGCTTGGCGTTAAAATCTCCGCCGGCTAAAAATCTTGGACCCATTTTGTCGAAAAACGTTTTAAAAGTTTGTTTGCTTATGCTGAATCGTGGTGGCAAATACAATGCAGTTATGACAATCTCACCATTGATGGTTGGGATTTTCACAGAAGCAGCTTGAACTGAAGGTACTGAGACAGGCTCTAGAACGATGTATTTTAGTGGTGACCTTAAGAGAATAGCCGAACCACCGTGGGCTTTACCGTCAGGATGGTTTGAAGTAATGAGATCGAATCCGTTTATTTAAAACAAAGACTTAGAAGTAAAGTGGGTTTCAGAAACTAGTAATATATCGACGTTGTAAGACTTTAAAAAGTATTAAATTTCCAATCTATGGTTACTCAGTCCGTTGGCGTTCCAAATTGCTATTTTAAGGCTTAATTGCATAACTTGGTTATGAGAGAGGACATCATATTTATTAATGTTGTGGTTAACTCAATTTGTTTGGCAATCATTTCTTCGAGTTTTTCTAATTTACCATTGCTGTTTGTAGTAGAACTATGTAGTCCCCTTGTGATATCTGCAAAGCTAACGTTTTGTTGTAAAATTGTTGCTCAGCGTTTGAGCGATTACCTAAGTTGGGCCTTGGCTTATTATTAGTAGTGTCCTTTACATACTAACTCCTGATAAACTCTACAACCCTTGTAGTTGGCGGTGTGATTTTGAAGACAGTGAACGCATTTTGGTGGAATGTCTTTATTTTTTCGCAAAGGGAGGAGGGGTGGTCTAATCCACATTTCACACACCTAAACGGCTTTTTACAATACTGCTTGGTATGACCAAATTCTTGGCAGCGAACGCATTGTACCAAGTCGTTAAATTTTTTAGGTGGCTCGATATGGCTTGTCTTCTTTCAATTGGTATGTATGAAAAACAATATTATGGAAATCTAGATGGCTCACAAGTTTTCTGTAGCATTCACTGTTTGCAGTCATCACCCTTGCTTGTCCGTCACTGCCAGACTTGCAGGTGAAGTTTTCTCTACCAATAATAGCTGAAAAGCTCTTCAACATTTTAGTAATGTCATTTACTTGAGGTATGAAAATCGGAGGTGGTTTGTGATAAACTGCAGTAGTTTGTAATGAGTCTTCTTCCGCATTAGCGTTGAAGTCATCATTTGGCATGTTCAAATCCAGTGATGCAAACCGGTTTGAATTGTTTGGAGTTTCGTTGATCCTTTGTTGTTTTTTAATAGCTTTGGAGAGTCAATGTTTTTACGCTTTGTTGCTTTAGGCTGGTACGCGATTTGCCAGCCTTCACTGTCATCACGCGTACCGTTGGCTTTGTTATCATCGGTCATGAAATAAATGTAATGTTTTTTGTTTTTGTTTTGTTTTTTTCTATTTTCGTTCACACACTATTTGTTTACGAGAACAATACTTTGCATTAATTATACCGAGAGCTTAGCGCTTATGACCGTACTCACCGAATACAAGATAGGAACTGACCAAATATTTCTGTACTCGATTCTTTTTACTGCGATCCAAGTAGGTATAAAAAAAAAGTACTTGTAACGGAAGCGCAGAACTTATTGGCGCGTATTCATAGTCCAGCCAATAAGTCGAAACTAATAAAGTTGCAACTTAAATTTAAGTACCAACTTAAAATTCACTTCTTTTCATAGTCGCATTTCAGACTTCTACTAAGTAGTTTTAACTTAGTTTTACGATATTGCAAAACGAGAGTGAAAATTTATCGATTTTTCTTTACGATATTTTGGAAAAATGACATTTTTATTAAATAATGTCAAGTTTGATCATCCGTTTATGTAATTTTTACCTTCATCGCATGTTTATGCAAAAGAATAAGGTATAACTTTCATGTTAATTGTGTGAAATAGCCAGAACTACCGCAATAATGTGAAGTCGATGTTTATCGAAAGCATGATGTGAAACATACAAACACATATCTAAATGTTATGCACCAATTTGCTCTAAAAGAAAAGCTTGAAATTGACTTATTATTTGAGCATTTATATATGTAAATTATTCCAATTATAACATTGTGATGTAGCCTTATTCGAATTGTAATACGCATTTTATTTAATCTTCCGATTCAAATGGATCGCTCTTTGTAAATTTCAATTGGAGATCATTCAATATTATGAAAATCACGCTCTGCCAACTTAATTTTTACAAATTTCGTCTTGTTTTCCTTAATTTAATAAAATACTTCTGCAGCCGAAACTAAATTTTAAGTTGGTACTTAGCCAGAAAAGTCGAAACTAAGGCGACTATGAATAGCTTTAGTTGTAACTTAGGATAGTTTCGACTTAGTTGTGAACTAAATATGACTATGAATATGCGCCATTTTGCTTCAGCATCTTCTTTGAAAAGCAACCCATTAGAGGAACTGCGTAATACATTTCCGCAGCTATATAAGCAGGTGACATGTAACAAGATCAACGAAAATAAGGTAAATTAACTTTATTTCACACCCTGGTGCGAAATAAAGTTAATTGACATTATTAGCTTTTCTAAAGCGAAATAAAGCCAATAAAAATTTGGAAATAAAATCATCCAGGGTGACATTATTACCTTTTTAAAAACGAAATAAAATCCATTGACATTATTTCTCTTTCAAACATTAAATTTGCTTTGTCGCGCTCGCGCCCCGCGCGACCGGCGCGCACACCACGTCACGCTACGCCGCGGCCCCCCCCATATTACGATTCAAATTGAAAAAATGTCGCTCCAAAAAGGGTCAAATGGTTAAAAATTAACATACTCGTCTGATTTGGTTACTTTAAGATGTAAAAATAACATCTCAGTGCCCCGAAAAAAGTTCCCATTCCCCGATTGCCACTCAAATCGAAATTCTCTGCAAATCGGGAGATTTCCTGCGAGCTGACAAGTTGAAGGATGCAGCTGAGCTAATCACTTCTACTTGTCTTGGAAACCACAATTTGTGTGTATTTTAGAGTTTTTTTCAGTCACATGCCGAAATTGTAACATTTTTCCCCATTTTAATTGCAGGTATGTACACAGCATTTAACTATGGTACATGGGTTTATCACCCGCACCTACCTAGGAAGACGCGTACAATATTACCTACAGTTGTACATAAATATGTATGTATGAATGCATTTAGTTCAATAATGTAATAATAAAATAAAATGTAATAATGTAATGTAAATACTACTTACATACATATGTATAAATTACCACACGGTCAAACATTTGGGTTTAATTTTTAAACCGCGCTGGGACTACTGCCTTTTTTAATTTTTTATAGTCTACTTTTTAAACCAGTCAATAGTTTGAAGCAATTTTTAATATGTTCTGGTTTAAATTTTAGTCGAAAAAGTTCGTGGTTTAAAACTCAAACCAAAATGTTTTAATTCTAGTTTCTAGTTTTCATATATAGAAAATTTGGTTTAAAATCTAAACCGAAATAGAAAATGTTTGCACACAGCGAAATGTGGTGTTGATTCAAACTCAACATATGAAAGCACATTTACATGCGTAGCTGTAGCTGAGTGTGCAAAGATGCTTGATAAAATTGGTTGCTACCAAGGCTGTCCGGGTTCAATCCCCATCAGACGGAGCATGAAATTTAAGGTCTTTCTAACTACTAAAACTACTTGAAAAAAAAGTATTAGTTTATTAGCACGTACACGTGATAGAAGTAAAACTTCTTAAAAAAGCACATGTGTGCGCCAATACAGTTGTTTATTGTATCCAAAGTTGGTACCAAGTTGATAAGTTTTTATCATTTCTCATAATTTTCTTTTAATTTAAATTTTTTCGTAATTTTTCGTATTCCATATACGAAAAATTATATGTTTCAATGGACACATCGCTTTGAATACATAATTTAGATTTAGATAATATTTTTAGCAATTTAGTTGAGAAACATAAAACATTTAGATTATTGTTTGTATTTTGGTCGATTTTAAATTTTCTACCCCAAAATAATTGATATGAAATAAAACACCTCCTTGAGGTAAAATTTTCGAGTGACGAAAGCTGAACTAGAAACACAAAATTTATGATATCAATTTCGTGACGCAAATTTGAAACGTACGGAAAATCGTTTTTTTATTTATTCGGAACGTTGCAAAATTGCGTCTACTGCTAGAAACACAAAATAAAAAATAGAATTTTTGCAACCATTCGTATGAAAGATTTAAGATATTAAAAGATTTTCTCTACGTTTCAAAGGCAGTTAAAAAATGCGTATAATTTTCGTCACGAAATTGATATCATAAATTTTATGTTTC